>NC_077229.1:529628527-529646027 GCF_027887165.1 Monodelphis domestica | reverse complement strand
CACCAACAAGGAAGATGGTCCGCCATATTTAGAGAATGTACGCCATTGAGTGTACGAAGGATCTTAATGTGAAATAAGACTACAATGGCGACTTGAAGTTCGATTCTAAAAAGACTTAAGTGACAGAGTGAGGAGTTGAAGCTTTATTCTAGAGGAAATAGGGAATTAAAGCAAGGAATATACTTAACTCTGGCTAGTCTTTGCTCCTTGAGAACGGGTTTGATTTTTAGGGAATTGTCAAACATTATTACGAGAGATGGTTGTTCAGTGAAATGACTGATCCAGCTGGATAATACTATTCAAAGAAAAATTGTTTTTAATTTAAAATTAGGAATGATTATAAGATCTTCAGACATTTCTCATATAGATTATAAATTGCATCAGAAGATGATTTCAAAAAGTCCAAAACATGTTTTTCCTGATGAAAGGAAGCATCGTTGAACTAAAGATGATGCCACACAAATCGACTTGTGACGAGTGAAGCAGGCATTTATTGGCTATACAAACTTCTGTATGCTTGTTAAAATGTAGGGTTGCGACTTGCTGTTCAGTGCCTGACGTTTTCCATCCCACCACTGTCTCTAGAGCCAGGAATTTGGGAGATTGCACCTGAATTGAATTATTCTCTGTTCTTTACATCATATGTAGGTGATACATTTATGTATATGTAAAATACATGCATATATTCATCGGACTCTGTATACGTTACAACGGTACAAATAAATGACTTCTTAGAAAATTTAAACCTAAATCTTTAACAATTAACCCAGGAGTTTATTGAAGTTCATGAAGATGATAAGGAAACTCATGGACCGTGGAGGGTAAACTATCTTCTCCACGTTAATAAACTAGGGAGAGGCATGCTGTGGGTGTTTAGTCTTATCTCACTCATCATGACCCCATTTGGGGTTCTCCTGTCAGATGCTAGAATGGTTTACCCTTTCCTTCTCCATGTGTGACTTGGCCAGGACCACACAACGAGCAATTGTCTAAGGCTAGACTTGAACTCGGTTCTTCCTGATTCCGTGTCCAGCACTCTATCCACTCTGCCTCAGTGAGCGTGTCCTTGTTATAAAACCCAAGTTTCCTGACTCCTCGTCAAGAGCGTTTTACCCCCTCTCTGAGGGGTTTCTGTGTCAAGGCAGCTCATCCCCTCCCCCTGCTGAGTCACTTTACCTGTCTATCAAACATTTCTGACATAGCACAGTTACGCCAGGGTTGCGCCGGGTACGTTCTGTGTGTCAATAAAAGTGAAGGTTTAGGGCCGAATCGGGGGAGACCAACAAGAAGACCAGGAGGGAGCCATGAGGAGAAGCTGCAGTGCAGGAGGTGAGGGGGAATGAGGAAGAGCCTGGCAGGCTGGGCAGCACCCGGTCCAGTTACTTAGGAATGACAGTCTACCCTTCCTAATAAACTTTATAATACATATATATATATATACATATATATATGTATATATATATGTATGTATGTATGTATATATATAGAGAGAGAGTGAGAGAGAACTGTTATTATTTTTTATTATTACATTTCTAAGTTCTTGCCTCAAATAGCCCCTTTTCCCAACGTTTCATCCCATTCTCTCATCCCCCCTTTCTTCCTTTCATGGCTCACATTCTGGGAATTTTCTTCCCATTTCCGCCATTTCTAATGATGAAGGCAAAGGCAGCACGACACAACTTACTGGACAGAGCAGGTCCGGATGCCAGGAGAACCCAGGCAGGGGCACATACCGCCTCTGTCTGATCGTCTATTCCTACAGGCTCGTCCCTTCAGCCCCCAACTCTCCAGACAGCTTCCTACTGCGGCAAGTAGAGACCAGCCGCTACTGTGCATGGAGAGTCCCTTCCCATGGAGTTGGGGGCCCCAGTGATAACTCGAGGCTCCTCTCTAGACTTCTCTCCCTCTCAGCATCAGAGGCGTCGAATGGTGAAAAGCAACCAAAGGACCGACGTGAAAAAGCAGCCTCAACTCCAGAGTGAGCGTGCACTCGCTGGTCATCTCCAGGGCAGAGATTTGAGAACAAACAGGCTGATCCTGTCCCCATGCAGGAAACCATCGAGGCACAGAGTTCATGCAAACCTTTTCCTGCTGCCTCTTAGCCTACTGAGGAATTAAGCCGGGCTGGATGCGCTGCTTTAAAGGTTGGAAATGGTGAATGCTTTAAGGGGGTCCACTTTAAGAGACGGGCGCCCTTAAGCCGGTAACACTGCGGAAAAGAAGCCAACGGGGCCAGCATGAGGGGACGGTGCGGAGAAAGCGCGCGCTAATACCTTGCCATTCACTCTCAAGCACAGCATCTCTTCATTTGACCAGATGCCCCAGAAGACGGTGTGCGTGTGTAGCGGTGACCCAAAGTTGCTGTGTTATGTTTGAGTGCCTTTTAAGATGCGGAATGTGGCCATGACAAAGCACAGGTGAGCATCGATTAGCGTCTCAGGGTTCCATTCGGGACCTGAGGTCTGAACAGAGAATGATAAAAATGCCTTTGAAAGGCTTAGGAAATCCAGTTTCTGCTTGGTTCCTCTCAGTGGCTCTTCCCCCCTCTTCCCTCCCCTCCAAAAACAAAACCTCAGATGACACCACTTTTAGTTATGATTAGCACGTGGTTCTATTAGCTTTCTTCATTCTTTTTTAGGTAGAACATTTTGAACGTGATTTCGCACATGGTGCGTGTAAAAGAACTCTGTTCCCCCTTAAGAGCTATTTTTATATTTAATCTGGAAGGCTTAAATTCAGAGGTTGACTGGTAAATGTTTAACAACCAACTCTCCAAAAACTTCCTACATACGTTTAAGTTTAATCTGCATTATTAATGTTCTCTCCATCCCTTCTGAAGTCTAGAAGGCTCAGCAAAGACAACAGATGAAGCCTTGATTGGGGGGATTTGCTTATTTTGAAGGAGTAATAGATAAATCAGTGTTAACACAGTTTTACAGTCAGCTCTAGAAGGGCAGGTTTGAACTGCTTTCAACACAGCCATGCCTAAACTTTCTAGCAGGCAGTTTTCTCAGCTCTGTCACCAACAACTTCCTATAAGACCACCAAACCACTACAAATAAGTTAACAACTCTTTGGAGACCTCTTTTCACAATGAAATGGAACACTAGACAAAGACGTACAATACAGAACTGACAAATATTGGGCCAGCCCCAGATTATACCGAACACAGAAGAGCAAGAGTGCCTTTCCTTGGGTTTCTACAAATCTCCTAAAAAGGACTTTAAACAAAAGGGATGTTGAAAAGTGCAGTTTATGCATAACCTTCAAGCTAGCTAAAATCAAGAGTAAGCACAAAAATAAATGTGATACCCCCAAATTCACAGGAGACAAACATCTAGGAAAAAGCTAGAAGTAAACATTCACAGTTTCAAATATCTCTACGCAAATGCCCCAAATCTATAAAACATAGAGAAGAATTAGAGAGGCGAACACAAGAAGACAAATCTGACATGGAAACTCTGAGAAAATGGGATGAAGCTTACAATTGGACTATAGTTTTAGATTCGTATATTTTATTTGAAAGTATGTGGTCAAATTTCCTAAAATATGTAAATTACTTTGCAGACATTAAAGCATAATAGAGATCTTGGGGGAAAGGAAAGAAAGAAAAAAAGAAGACATAAAAGAAGGAAGAGAAGAAGAGGATGAGAATCATGAAAAATGAAGAGGGGGAAGGAGAAATTATTTTTCATTTATGCACACTACAGATGACCGAACAGAAAAAAACTCAATGAGGAGTTTGAGAAACAAAACCAAACCGTAGCAGAGTACCAGGATATACTAGTGATAGGGGATTTCAATTATACAAATACCTACTAAAGCTTCCACTCTGCCCAAATCAAAGCAACTAAAAATATATTAATATATGAATTTTCCTTGGCAATAATAATAATAATAATTCCTTTAGTGAAGAAACTAACTAGTAGGTATTTAATTTGAGGTCTCGTTAATAAGGAAGAACTAGTTACTGGTACGGAAATGATTGATAGGAGCCCTACCTTCTAGAAGTAATGGAAGAAGAGAGGAAATCTAGCAGGTGTACCATAGAGGCTGGGAAAGCAGGTTTCAAAGAGTTCATTGGAAATATAAATTGGATCCCCTGAACTTAAATATTTTAGGAGAACTCAGGCCAGGAAAGGGAGGATATAATCAAGAATGAAATTTTGAAGATAGAAAGGAATATAATTCTGCCTAGGAAGGAAAAGGGAAGGGATCAATGTGGATGCCCAAGAAACTCGCCAATCAACTTATATTTTAAAAGAAATATACAGATTATGGAAGCAAAAACAAAGCAGGTGACGATGAATATAAGAGCATAGCATAGTCTAATAGAATGAGTGTCATGAAAATTAAAGCTCGGAATGAACTGAATCTGGCAATGAAAGTAAAGGAAAACAAAAGAGGTAGGAATAGATATATTGGAAGGAAGAGTATCAAAGAAGGAATAGACCACTTTACTTGAAGTTGATAGGCTATTGGATCTAATTAGAGAAACGATCATCTTCCTTTATTTTAATTTTGTTTCTGTTTTCCTTGTAAAGGTAAAAAAGCTTTACATTAGAAATAGCAGAAAGACAAATGCTTTCCATGGAGTTGATACTCAAGACAAATATAGTAAGTAGTAGTAAGTAAGTAAGTAAGTAAGTAAGTAAGTAAGTAAGTAAGTAAGTAAAAGAGATAGTAAGAAAGCATTTAGTGTTCTTTGATCATTCAAAAACACTGGCGCAGAGAAATCAAAATCCACATAACTTGCAGAGTCAGTCAGTGATATATGAAGAATCATGGAAAATGAGAAAGGAACAATAAGATAGGGGAAGAGGAAGTGGCCTAATAATGTTTTTAAATGAAGTAGAGACTCAAGCACAATAGTTCAGTGAACTTGACTTTGATTCCTAAAAAAAAAAAATCATAGAATAGATTATTAGGAAAAGAGTTGTTGAACAGTTAGAAAAATAGCGATTATAAAGAGCGGCCATAGTTTCATCAAGACTAGGTCAGATAAGACCTCACTTTATTTTTAAGTAGGATTGCTAAATTAGTGAATGTGGGTGGGATGCTGTATATATAGGTACCCCCCATTTTGGCAATATTTTTATGCTGTGTCGAATGTAGAGATAAGGATAAGATGATAATACAAGAAGATTCAGAATCAATTTCGATTCACAAGTGGATGGATAGACAGGCTCATGGAGTAAGTATTAATATCAATGGAGCAGCTGTACCTCACTCTTTTGGAGTACCCCAGGGAGATTTGACCCTGTGCTGCCTAATGTTTTCTATTAATGACTTAGATAAAGACACTGATAGCATACTCATCAAATGCGCTGATGGCAGAAATCTAGGAAGAATAGCTAACACAGTGGATGACAGAGTCAGGTTCCAAAAGGATTGAACTGAATCTAATCAAATGAAATTCACGAGGATAAATGAAAAATCTTGCTTTTTTTATTTAGAGTATTTTTCTAGTGTTACATGATTCCTGATTTCCATCCCCCTCCCTGAGATGACAAGCAATTGCACTGGGTTATACGTGTATCATTGTTCAAAATCTTTTTCCATGGTATTCATATATGCAGTAGAAGATCTTTTAACATCAAAATACTAATCAGATCCCTATCCAACCATGTGATCAAACCTATGTTTTTCTTCTGTGTTTCTGCTCCCACAGTTCTTCCTCTGGATGTGGATACATTCTTTCTCTTAGGTCACTTGGGATTTTCCTGGGTCATTGTATTGCTGCTAGTACAGGAGTCCATTACCTTCGCTTGTGCCACAATGTATCAGTCTCTGTGTACAATGTTCTCCTGGTTCTGCTCCTCTCACTCTGCATCACTTCCTGGAGGTCATCCCAGTTCTCATGGAATTTCTCCACTTTATTATTCCTTTGAGCACAATAGTATTCCATCATCAACAGATACCACAATTCGTTCAGCCATTTTCCAATGGAAGGGTATCCCCTCATTTTCCAATTTTTGGCCACTACAAAGAGCACAGCTATGAGTATTCTTGTACAAGTCTTTTTCCTTATTATCTTTTTAGTGTACAAACCCAGCAGTGCTATGGCTGGATCAAAGGGCAGACAGTCTTTTAGCGCCCTTTGGGCATAGTTCCAAATTTCCCTCCAGAATGGTTGGATCAGTTCACAACTCCACCAGCAATGAATTAATGTCCAACTTTGTCACATCCCCTCCAACATTTATGGTAGCAACTCCTTTGGTACCATATTGGCCAGTGTGCTAAGTGTAATGTGGTACCTCAGAGTTGTTTTAATTTTCATTTCTCTAATCAGGAGGGATTTCTAGCACTTTTTCATGTGCTTATTTAGAGTTTTGATTTCATTATATGAAAATTGCATATTCATGTCCCTTGACCATTTGTCGATTGGGGAAAAATATTGCATTTTGGCATTAAATCAACTTCACAAATATAAGGCATAGAAAGCAGTTGTTCTGAAAAAATTCTGGGCACTAGAACACACTGCAAGCTCAATATGTATCAGCAATGTGATTTGACAGTCAAAATTGCTGATGTGATCTTGGGCTACATTAAGAGGCACATAGCCTCCAGAAATAGGGAGGTGATAATTCCACTCTACTCTGCCCACTTCAGACCTCATCTGCAATATTATATTTACTTCTGGGTGCCAAAAATTACAAAAGACATCAATAAGCTAGAGAGTATCCAGGGAAAGGCTATTATGATCCTGAAGGACCTTGCATCCATGATATAGGACTATCATTTCACGGAAGTGGCCATGTTGGTGCTATAGAAGAAAAGACTCAGGGAGAACCTGAGAGCTATTTTTGAAGAGATATTCTATAGAGGTAAACTAAGATTTGTCCTTTTTAGACCTAGAGGGCAGAATTAGGAAGAGTGAATAGATGATGCAAAAGGGCAAACTTAGACATGATGTTAGGAAGCACTTCCTAACAACTAGAGCTGCCCAAAAAGGTGAAATGGGCTGCCTCAAGAGGTGGTAGGTTCCTGAGCCTTGAAGGCCTTAAGAGGAGACCATGCAACCACTTGTTAGATATGTTATAATGAGGCTTCTTTTCATGCATGGGGTGAACTAGATGGCTGCTAAGATTCCTTCAAATTCTCTGATTTTTTTTTGAATTTGGAAGCCCTGTATTTGAATCATTTCTCAGACACTTACTTACTTTATGATCCTTGG
Organism: Monodelphis domestica; assembly: GCF_027887165.1. Lineage (NCBI taxonomy): Eukaryota > Metazoa > Chordata > Mammalia > Didelphimorphia > Didelphidae > Monodelphis > Monodelphis domestica. The sequence continues at coordinate 529,638,850 of NC_077229.1, read as the reverse complement.
AAAGATACAAGCTCTCCAGATTTCAGTTTCCTCATCCATAAAATGAGACAGTTTTAGATATTTTCTAGTTTGGTGAATATCAGCCATAACAATAGTATGGTAACTAGACATTCTCCCAGGAATCAGATTTAGAGGACATTAACATCTGCTTAATTCTTTTCATATGCCACTATGCTATACCCAGTACATACTCCATGAGTCAGCTTCCTCAGCTTTGTATGAGTGTTCCAGCATCTTAATCTCCCTGCCTTACAATGGTATCCTTCACACTCCATCGGAAAATGTTGGAGGGGATGTGGGAAAATTGGAACACTAATGCACTGTTGGTGAACTTGTGAACTGATCCAACCATCCTGGAAAACAATTTGGAAGAAGGACCAAAGGACTATAAAACTGTGCTTATTCTTTGATGCAGCAATACCACTGCTGGTCTGTATCCCAAAGAGAGCTTTTACTGGCGGGGGAGGGGGGAACTCATGTGTGCAAAATATTTATAGCCACTCTTTTGTAGTGGCAAAGAACTGGAAATTGAAGGGATTCCCATCAATTGGGAATAGCTGAACAAGTAGTGGTATATGATTGTAATGGAATACTATTATGGAAATGATGAATATGAGTCTTCAGAAAAACCTGAAAAGATTCATATCAAATGATGCAAAGTGAGGTGAGCAGAAAAAGAATATTATATACAGGAACAGCAATATTGTATGATGATCATTTGTGAATGACTTAGTTATTATCAGCAATATAACCATTCAACACCATCCCAAAGGACTTGGGATGAAAGAACTAGTGATATGTATCGTCTTCCCCAAAATGATGAATATGGAAATACGCATTACATGATAGTACGTGTATAACTGACAACAAATTGCTATCTCATGGAGAAAGGTGAGGAGAGAGGGAAGGACAGAAATGGGACTCAAAATGTGAAAAATGGATGTTAAAAATTATTTCTACATGTAATTGGGGGGAAAATAAAACATTACTGAAGAAAAAACATCACCTTTCTTTGTTTCTCCTAGGAGCCAATTGCGTCATTTGTTACATTTTCAAAAATCCCTAGTAGTATCGTTGGTAAATAAAAATGAAGTTTTCCCTTTCTCCCTTTTAGTTTAAAGAATTTCTGCTTAGATTTTCCAATAACCCAGTCAAACATACTCTTACCAGAACCCAAGTAACTTCTAGCCCAGGAGTTTATCATTCCTATACAGTGTAATAGTTAAATGAATTCTAGATGATTGAAGAGGTACAGGGGATAAGGAAGATTGTATAACAAGGAATGGAGGAGTTAAGGGGATAGAGAGAATATGGCTGCCAGTGAGGTAAAAGGAGAGAGATCCCCCCTTGCTGAGAGGCTATCTTTGAAAAATGGGGTTCCTGAGAAATGGGTCAACTATGATAGCCTGAGGGGACATCTTCTCTATTGATTGATGTGGAAGATATCCCAGGGCAGGTAAGCACAGACCCACCTGAGGGACAAGCCTCTACCCCCCCAAAGGTTACCCAGCAGTGTTCCGATAAAGACCATTGATGGTTGAATGGCTGTCCTTAGGTTCTGCTCCCTTTATGTCTCCCTGAAATTGTTAAGGGGTAAAATTCAGGGGTTATTGACTGATTATATTATACTAGTGGTCACCAGGTATTAATTCAATCCCAATAAAATACTCAAGTCATTTTGGGATTTTTATGGTGGTTTAATTACAATAGAGGGAAGAAATTAAGAAGAAGAAAGAGAGAAAAGGGTATAAGATCTCTCCAGCCTAGCCAAAGCCAAGGGAAGTTCAGAGAACTCAGCCACAAGGTCTCCTGAGAAGATTAAAACTAGCTCAGCTTCCAGCCACAAGGTCTACTCTGAGATGAGGGGCCTCCTAAGAGGATAGTGCTTTAGGAGGTAAAGGAAAGGAGGAAAGGAGTCATCAGTCACCTCACCAAGGACGCTCAGGGAAGATGCCTCACCTAACCCACACTACAGAGCTTCTCCCAGTCACTTCACCGGCAAGCCACAACCACCAAACCTCCAAGACACCCAGCATGCTGCCACAAGCCAGATGAGCAAGACAGAGAGCCACGTCTCCACGAGAGCTCCAGGAGAGAGGAAGTCATGAGAAATATATAGACAATTCTTTATATCACTTACTGCGTTTCACATGTACCAATGGTAGCTAAATCTTGACTTAGGACAGCCTAGGGGGTCTGTCAGTTGTTTCTTATTTGTCACTTGCTAGTAGATGTCGGTCATAGGCCATCCTCCTCAACACTTAATCTGTAAGTAGGGGTGTATACATTCCTGGTTGCTAGAATTCTAGGACTAAGCAAAATGGAGAAAAACAAAAATTCGCAAAAGTATAGACTTAATTGACTGCAGTTATTTCACTCAAGATAAATTTAATAACAGGAAGGTATCAGAGTAGAAGGAAGAGGGGTTCCATATACTTTTCCACAGATTGGGTTTGAGTCTTTCTCAGCTTTTGAGCTGAAGCCATGCCTCAAAAGCTGGTGGAAGGTTTCTTTTATTCCTGTCTATGCTAATCTATGCTAGCTTTCTTAAGTTCAAAGTCTTTAGCAGTAGGCAGCAAGAGGAAAAAAAGATTCTGACCTTCAGAGCTGGTTGGGCCTATCTCTTCAGGCTAGTGCCCCTAAAGACCACCCTTAAGTTCAAACTGCTCCCTTTAAATTCCTTTGTTCAATGACATGATTCACAGGAATCCAGGTAGAGCACACAGTTGGGAAAAGTCCAGGAATAGACCCCCAACTGTCATCCCTGTCCATCAATCTTCACTCTAATATTCCAACTGCTGTTTGCTCCACCTCAGTGGCAGAAAATCCAGAGTTTGATTCAGTTTTCCTTTCCACAATTGTCCCCTTTTTTTGTTATGACCTTCCCAAGGTCACTTATATTTATTATACTTGCCAAGCTACTAAATCTACTTTCTAACTACTCCCCCCAAAATAATAATCTTCCCTCAATTACTCTATCTCTATTCTATGCTGATCTTATCTAATCTAAGGAATTTTATGCAGGAAAGTTTTGGTAAAGGTAGTTGGGGGTTTTACAAAAAATTCAGGACAATATATGTTTGAACAAAACTGTTACAAAGAAATTTGAATCTTAATGCTAATACTACTTAATCTTGCTAAGTTAAATTAATACAAATATTTTCCTACTTTATTTAGCTATAATTATTTGCAAACTATTTTATCTATATTATATGTGTGTATATATATATTGCCATTAAATGCAATTTCAGCATCAGCTTTACAATAAACAATTAAAAGTTTACTATCGGCAAATGCATCTTATGTCTATTCCTAAGTATAACTGTCTATGTTATGCTTAACTTAATTTACTCCTAATCTATTCCCTACTTATTATAACTATTCTCTAAATCTGTAGTCTAATCTTATGTACAGCCTGTGAGGCCTGGCCTCAGCTCCAAAGCTGAGAGAGACTCAAACCCAATCTGTGGAAAAGTACAGGGAAATCCCAATTCACTCTACCCTTCTACCTTCCCGATCTAAACTTGTTATTAAAATTCATCTTTAATTAAATAAACCGCAGTCAGGTAAGAGGACTAACATTTCAGGGGGCATAGAAGGAGGAGAACCTAAGGACAGTCATTCAACCATAAATGGTCCTTATTGGACCCCTACGGGGAGACTTTGGTCTGGGGGGAGGCTTGTCCCTCAGGGTGGGGTCCCTGCTTACCTGCTCTGGGGTACCTGCAACATCATTCTATAGTGAAGATGTCCCCTCAGGCTATCATAGGTGGCCCATTTCTTGGGAACCCCATTTTTCAAAGACAGCGTCTCAGCAGGGGGGGTATTTCTCTCCTTTTTCCTCACCAGCATCCATATTCCCTCTGTCCCTTTATCTCCTTCATTCCCTGTTGCAAACCCTTCCTTATCCCCTGTCCCTCTTCAATCCTCTACAATTCCTTTAACGATTACAATAGTCATAGTTGAGCAATCCAGATTGCAACAGACACATACACACGAGCACTTTTATTTCCACGTGGGCTGTTTTCCTTCATCTGAAGGAGAACCGAAGCACCCCTCAAAGGATTTCTTCTATGAGATTGTTTAGCAGTGGGGAAATGAAGGTAGACACTGTAAAGCTTACCTGTAGGTTAAAATCTAATTGGCAGACAAAATGCACACTTTTATTAGTATCGTCACCCTTCCCTCCTCCATTTATATCAGGAATAATGGGCAGCATTTGAGGTAAAGGCTTCTATGTAATTCTATTATGTTCATCTAAGCAGAAATAGCAGCATCTATTTGGAAAGAACACACATAAAAGCAATGGAACCCTAGTTAGATACTGTCTGCCCTAACTCTTAGCACAGGGCATTTAGAGAAGAGGATGGCTATCCTAATCACATAGTTTCAAAACCAGATGTGGCATAAGGATATGTCCTATTTAAGACTGACATGAGCTGTTCAATCATGCACATGCTAGAGTTCATTTTCTCCCTATTACAACACTCCTTGGGGTGCTCAATATCTAGTCATGAACATTTTTCTGCTCTGAGTTTTTAGAATTCAAAGTGAATGTCTCAAGGGCAAGCAAATCCCACAAGTTTGACATAGTAAATATTCTCTTCTGAGAGTATAAATAAAATGATTTGTTTACCAAATATCTTTGGACAAGCAAAACTATGTTGGAAGGGAGAGAAAGGGAAAGCATCGCTGTGGTTTGATGTAAACAGCCCTGGACTATGAAAAAAAAAAAAGAAGAGATGAGAGAATTTTCACTCTGTACCAATCTGTCAAGTCTATCAAACGCCAGCTTGACAGAATCAGTTAGGATCCTGAAAAGGTGCAAAGGAAAATGACACAGACACACATGGGGGTCATGAGGGCGAGAGGTGCTGATAGCAACCAGAAGCACTTCATTGGAAGTTATTTCTACTTTGATATGAGCAGAAAGCATGCTAGGGATTTGCACAAGTTTCTACTTCTACAATGAAGGTAAATAATTCATAAAGTGGTACAATGTAATCTAGTTTACCTCATTGAGTCTGCACAGAGTTTTCTATAGGCAAAATGAATCAATATGTCAATATGTAACCATCTAATTCAGATTCCCAGAGAACACATACATCAATGATTTTTGTAGAAACATTCAGTTACCGTGGGAGGGGTTTGAGACCTCATGTGAGGAGTGAGTTTCATGTCTAACTTTAGCTAAGCTATGGCCTCAGTTTTTCTGGGGGTCTGTGTTTCCCAGGGCTTTGCTCCATGGCGGGTTTTCGGGCTCTGCCCACTACTCCAATTACTCTATGATTTTAAGCAAATATTTCACTCCTTTGGAACTCAGTTTGCTCATTTGTAAAGTAAGAGAATTGGCAATAACTTATCTCTAAGGTCCATTATGGCTCTCACTTTATATTATGCTAAAAGAAAGAAAAGAAGTCTGCATTTGTGAAAATTTCAAAGATTTATAATAACAATAAAATATATTTATAGTCATCCCTATGGTCCTAAGAAAATAAATAGAACATAATTACAAAGATACACAAAGGAAAGACATTGCCAATACTTAGACTTAAAAAAATAAACATTGACTGGAGTATCAGATAAGACATTTTGAATTTAAATTTTCTCTTCTTCTTCACACTCTGTTGGACATGTACAGTCTCTGGTTCAGCTCATGCCTGCCTTTAAAATTATTTCTGCAGTACTTGGTTATCCATATTTCTCAGAGACTCCTTCATTACTATTGATCCATTACACTGTTGCCCAGATTTATTTTAACCATATTCATAGCAATGAAAAATTCCTTAGCTACTTGGTTTTAGGCAAATCTATTTCCATACCTGTATAGCTGAGAATGGTTCATGGTTGCAGGAATTTTCCCCTTACTTTTAAAAGTACTTTAATTTATTCTTTCACTTTTAAATGTAATCTTTAATACCTTTAGGTTCTGATAACTAAGCTAATCAAACCATACTCTGGATTTATTCTCTAGAACTTATTTATTAAAATAGCAACATTTCTTGACTAGCTACTATTTTCAGAAAGGCACAAATTAATTTTAGTATAATAATAAGCCAAACGATCATTTGTCTCATTCATTCATTTATTGACAATGAATCGGGTTTCTTGAACAAAACACAAAGCTATATTGTTCTTCAGGAAACATGCTGGCGTAGTGGGGAAAACAAGAAATGCTGAAAAGCAACAAAAGACAGCATGGGATATTTCTTGTTTTATTTCAAAATAGCAAGCGTCTTCGTAACCCCTCTCTTCAGAAGTTTTTAATTTAGGAATTGTGGATTTCGTTGTTTTAAAAATGTTATTCACAATAATAAATAATATATTCCAATAGAACTTGGCCTCCTTCATGATGCCGTGAGTTATAGTTTAAGCGTTGAAAACATTATTTAGAAAAGAGATCCAGAGGTCTCACAGCACCATCATTTGTCATATAAAGTGTCATGTTGGATGGCACCTGGAAGTCCTAACAACCCTTCAACATATCTGCAGAGGTTCAAGGCTGGAAAGTTCTGTTTGTACTTGCTGTTGGCTTCCTTTCTGGTGGGAAAAAAGTCTTTTTACCTGACTACTGAGCTGGAGATGACTGTGCACAGAAGAGGCTCCAATGGAAGAACTCAACCTGTCCCATATGGAAGCCACCAAATAGAAAGCAGGAAGAGGAGAGACTGGGAATGGCCCCTCTGTTGTAGCTGTAGCCTCCTGACTGGCTTTCTTCTTCTCTCTAGCTGGTCAGTCAATAAAGCTTTGTTGCGTGTTTGCTCTATGGCAGGTGCTGTGGTAAGCCCTAGAAATAGGAGAAATGTTACAGCAAAACCAAAAGAGAGAGAGAGAACTCAGTCTGCGGAGGGAGATACGATGCAAATAGCCTTGTGCAAACCGGCTCAATGCAGGATAAATGACAAATAATCAGCAGGAAGACGACACTAGCAGTAATTGGGATGTGAAAAAGGTTCTTACAGAAAGTGGGCTTTTAGCTGGGTCTTGAAGGAAGCCAGAGAAGCCAGGAGGTAGAGAAAAGGGGGTGGAGATGGACAGGCCTGGGGACACTCCCTAGAAATGCCTAGAAAAGCCTGGAGAGCAATGGCAGGGGATGGTGGGTTCAAGGCATAAGAAAATGGAAGTGGGGGCAGGGCGAAGGGTCATAATGACCAACAGAGGGCTTTGTAGATGATCTCAGAGTTCACAGGAAGCCAGTGTAATCTATTTAGTAGAGAGTCATTGAATAAGTGCCCTCCTAGAGGAAGATTTCTACGTTCTACACGCCATCTACATAGGATTTCAGAAAAACCTGGAAAGACTCATAGGAGCTGATCCAAAGTGAAGTGAGCAAAGCCAGGGTAACAATTTACACACTAGCAACAATAGTGTATGATGATCAATTGAATGACTCAACTGTTATCAGCAACATGAAGATCTAAGACAAATTCAAAGGACTCACCATAAGTGCCATCTACCACTAGAGAAAAAACTGATGGAATGCAGATCAAAACATACCATTTTTTACTTTATTTTCTTCAAGAACTTATATTAGTAATATGTGTCTTCTCCCACAACACGATGACTGTAGAATTATATGTTACATGATAGCACATGTATAATCTATATCAAATTGCTTACTCATTCAAGGGAAGGTGTCAGAAAGGGAGAAAGAGTAAGAATTTGGAATTCAAAATATGGGAAAAGAAATGTTAAAAATTGCTTCAACATGTAATAAAAGGGGGAAATTTTATTGAACAATAATAAAAAAAATGTTTAAGAAATAAAAGCAACTCAGAAATGGGTTACCTTGAGAGTCAGACCACCACCATTTAGAAATCTCAAAAAAAAGCACTTTTCAAGGATGTTATAGAAGGCATTTTCAGGTGTATTTTGGACTATGGAACCCCTGATGATTTTTATTTTATTCAGTATTCAGGCTATCATGGTATTAGATAAGACCAGAAAATATTTTTTTTTCTTTTAAACCCTTACCTTCTTTCTTTTAATTAATACTAAGTATCATTTCCAAGGCAGAAGAATAATAAGGGCTAGGCAATTGGAGTTAAATGACTTGCCCGGGGTCACACAGAGAGGAAGTATTTGAGGTCATATTTGAACCCAGAACCTCTCATCTCCAGTCTTGACTTTCTATCCACTGATCCCTCTTACTGCCCCCTTGCTCAGACCATACTTCATAGAGGAGATCAACCTGTTGGTTTTCAAAGGAAGGCAAAAAGCAATTGTTTTGTTCCTATTTTCCTCCTTTTTCTTAATTTCCTTTCATTTTCAGTCCATGTGTTTAGGAATGTTTAGTGCCTAAAGAATCACTCTTGGGTAGACTCCAGTGACATTATACTTTTCCTATTTTGAGTTTGTGCCTCCTTATCTCACAGAAAAAGACAGGCAGGGGAATTGTCAAATCTTGGTCTAAAATGCCATTTTGAATAAGCAAGCCCTTATCATCAAAATCCATTGTGGAGTCGCAATAATAAATCATTTATGAATAACATTTAAGGAGAATAAATCACCTGTTTCACAACACAAGATAGAAATGAAAGAAGTTATTAGATTCTCTTTTCAAAGATGTGGAAACTAAGGCATTAAGTAACCATAAACTCACAGCTGGAAAATAATAGAATCAGAACAAAAACCCAGATCATCTGATGGCCCATCTAGTGAACATTCCACCATGCTATGCAGCTGAGTAGGGAACAGGAGATCCATTCTCGGCTAATTAACTTGATATGTTCCCTTAGACGAGTCATTTTGTCTCTTTAGATGTGTTTCCTCATCTGCAGAATAAGGAAGTAAGATTACGTTTTTCTTAGAGCACTTTATTATTTTATTTCAGCTTTGTAGTGTTTTCTCAGCATTGAAATGAGAATCTAGATCATTGGGCTTAGATGAAGTCGTGTATTTCACATCTGTAACGAGTGATGATCTTGGTATGTTTGATGAAGAAGGTGTTGCTCAGAGAGCCGAATCATCCTATCAGATTATACTGAGTTCCACAGATTGCATTGGCTTCCCATAAGAGCACTTACGTGACGATAATGTATGTCTTCTTTGCTCCTGTCCCAGACGCAGGTTTTATTGTCCCTCAGTCTCGGGGCTTTGAGCACTAAACCATGTTATTTCACAAGAGGCTCCAGATCAACCTTAACTACATAGCTGGAATGAATATGGGTGGATCTCAAATGACTTCTTTTCCAGATGTAAGTTCTCCTAGAAGCAGACTTTAAAATGGTCTCTTTCAGCTTTTCTTTTTTTAGGGTTCCACAAAACTACTAAGATCCACATACTTACTGCATTCCACGGTTGCCTGAGTTTTCTAAACCATTGGACAGAATGGATCTTCAAAGTTCTTCATCACGAGGCAGAATGTTCTTAGGGATTAAGTATATGCTTTGGAACCTCTCTATACTCTCTTTGATGGTCAATCACCACCATGTCTTCTTTGTTCAGGTAGCCCTGTTTAGTTACACTGCCACATAGAATTGTCAAAGGCTAGCATAAACCTTGGTCAGTTCATCCAAAATCACTATCATCCAAAAGCAGAACATAAGGCTTCAACAGATTTAATATTAGTGAATACAGTGAGAATGCATGCCATAAAGTTTTTTCCCTGATTCAAAGGTCTCAATATTTGAGTCAAATTAATAGAGTTCATGTTTATGGAATGTGAAAATCCTATAGGAAAATTAAGGATCAAATGTTTCATTTTTTTCCTTTCAGTCAAATTTTATTTTCCCTATTATGTGTCCAAACAATTTTTAACATTCATTTTCTCACATTTTAAGCTCCAAATTCTTTCCCTCCTTCTAACCCTCCTCTTGAGATGATGAGGAATTTGATATAGGTTATACATAAATCATCATATTTGATTATATACCTGGTGCTCAAAGTGGGCTCTCCCATTTATCTTGCCTCTCCTTCCCACCAATTAAGCGATATATCTATATTATTTCCCCTGCCAAAAAAAAAAAAAAACTGCTGGCTCAATTATGGAGGGATGTGGGTTTTAGTCTGTGAAATGTCATTTCAATTCTTCCTCCTTTCCTTTTCAGGGATCATTAAATTCTCCTAAAAATTTAGCTATTTGATCATCATTATATCCCTTTTTAAAACCTCAAATTTCTTTATTTTAACACTTAAAAAAATCTTATCCTTTAATATGTTTAGAGAGTTTGTAAGTTGAATGTTTTACACATATCTGCTTTTTTTTTTTTTTGGAAGAATAACCCAAGTGCCGTTCTTTTGCTGAAGGCACATCCGTCTTTAGTGATTATTACAATCCTCTTTGCAGAAAGTATTATTTTTGGTTGCATCACAATCTCTATC
>NC_077229.1:529586027-529623527 GCF_027887165.1 Monodelphis domestica | reverse complement strand
GCAGCACCATGTCCTCCTCCTAAGTACTTCCTGCTGCTTTTGACTGCGAGGCCTTTCCTTCTGGACCCCCTCGTCTGCACTGATCTTTCTTCATATGGGGAATGTCTCTGCTATTGCCACTCTTCCCTGGAGAACACCAGATGGGTGCCACATAAAGGATGAATGGGGCCTGAAAAAGAAATTAAACAAAACTGGAATAAGCGTGAGGCTTTGCTGGCTTGGGGTGGCCATCTGTGTGCACGGGAACTAGGAAAAAGAGAAGCTCCAAATCGGATTTCTTAAGGAGACTTGATGCTTATTAGCACTGCACCCAGCGATGTATCAAATGCTAACCCTGAAAGGCAGGAGGAGCCTCCGTGCAGTCCAGAATATAGCTTTCTGATTGGACAACAGTAAGGACGCCCCGCAATGCCTCCACTCACCTGGAAGCAAGATTGTGGCACAAGTGTTACTGCTGGGAGTACAGCGGAGCCCGGAACGCGGGGACATTTTTCACAGACATAGAAAGGAGCAGGTGCTAACATGTGACGCCTGTCGCTCACACGTCACTTCTTGTACGGTTAAATGGTCTGTCTCTGGTCAGAGTGGATGGAAGTAAATAAAGGAGCTTTTTATTGGTTTCCAGTATGAATGTGAATCCCCCTGTGTCCGTTTATACAGTCTTAATGATGAATTTTTTAATTATTTCAGGCATCTTGAATGAAATTCCATTGCCAATTTTCCCTGAGCTATATATTGCCCAATCACAATAATTCCCACGACCTGCATCATCTAACGTATTCCACCTGAGAATTGCTTGTCAGATCTGGGAGGGGGAGGGAAAGCAGGAGGGGACGAAAATGAATCATGTAAACATGGGAAAATATTCAAAACTAAAAATCAGTTTGCAATAAAAACAAATAAATAACATATTGCACCTGATTTCACATATCCTCAGGACCCCACACTATGGAGCATCCCTTATGAAGCACATTTAGCAACTTCTGCATTCTAGCTATTCCTAATTTAGATGCTCTCTATCTAAATAGCATTTCAATTGAGTATAAGTGAAAGATTATTGGGCTTGAAGTCCGTAGATGCCTGAGTTTTGAATGTCAATTCTGACATTTTCCAGTTGTGTGACCATGGGCAAGCCAACTGACCCTTCCCCCCAAGACTCTGAAATGGGAATAATAGTAAAGAAGGGGAGAAGGAGACAGAGACAGAGACAGACACACAGACAGAGAGAGAGACAGAGAGAGACAGAGAGAGACAGAGACACAGAGAGAGACAGAGACACAGAGAGAGACAGAGAGAGACAGCGAGAGTAGCCGCTGCTGGGCTATAATAGTGTACCATTTCCTCTTCTGTAGTCAAGCACGTGATTTGGATCAGGTACAGTCCTGAGGATGCTGATTGTTAATGATGGGAGACCTGGGCTCTTTGTTCTCAGACTTCGGGGCTCGTTGGCACCACCACCACCACATCTCAGAGATGTGTTTATTCATGGCTCAAGTTATAGACTTTTACCAGTGAGAAACACTGGAGGAGTACTCCGAGTACAATGTGGATCCGATTTGACAGAGGCAATTTAGTACTCTACAGAAAGAAATGATAACCAGAAGAGACTTCAGGCTTCTAACTACTGTCACAATCTGCTCAGAGTACTATTTAAATCTCTTCAGACAATAAAATCGTTTTGTAGGAGTCTTAATTATGCATTTTCCATTCATCTCTCCAAACAACTCCCAGTATTTGCCTGTACGATGACCCGTCTTAGAGCATTTCTCTTGTCCTTTGTCATCCTCTCTAGGATCTCTGAAGTAGTTTCTGGAGACGGCTTCTCACTGACATCAGTATCTCCTGGGCTCACAAGGCTGCCTCCAAGCCTCCTCCTCATCTCAGGATACTTGTTGGCCCAAAACAGGAAAGGAGCAAAGGTCCAGTGGAAAGAATTTCAGAGTAGGAAGAGATAAAAAGTCGTGCTTTCAGAATCACTCACCAGATCAACCCGGCATTTAAATGATATGCTTATTGAAAAGGTCTCTAATCAACCAGTAACTGCAGAGGCTTTTGTAACTATCTTGTGGTATTCTTTCAAATGAAACCAGGGATCTTTCTTTCCATTACATCAGAGTAAGCTTTTTAGTAGAGGAGCCAAGACTGGCACTATTTAGCCTCCTTGGCTCTATTTTTATTTGAGTATTTTTTAAATGGGCTGTTGATGGCAATTTTTAGGGCTATATTGTGACTTAGACCTGAATGAAGCTAATCCAGTGATTCAGTCTCAGAAATGGAAAAAATATACATAAAAAATGCACATAAAAGATTTAGCAAAAAAAAGTCCATACTCGCTAGGATCAACCATTGGCTCAAGCAGTGAGCTTCCCTCAACTCTAAATAGAACTGTGTCTGGTCGGTGGGTTGTTTTAGTTGATATCGCTGATAAGGCTGGCAGAGCAGAAGGGCATATGCCAAGTATGAAGAGTCCCAACTTAGCCTAAGGTGACTAGTCTAGTGGCAGTCTCTCGGTGACCGAGAATGATGATTGTCTTTGTGCAGTTTCATCTACGGTGTACCCTCCTGTGGCTTTGAAGTCCAAAGGCTGAGGCGCACAGTTTGTGGCACACGGGGCCTGGGACGCCAGTTGTTATGGGAGGCGCGGTTGTGGCCTGGTGTCGGCGTTCACGCGCAGCGGCAAGACGTCGACGTCGCTCATCTTCAAAGATGGCGGCGGCATGGTGAATGGGGGCTCGCCAGCTGCTTCTGTCAGAGGCAGCAAGTTCTAGTTGCTTTGGTGTCCTGCCAGCCCACTTCAAGTTGGACTTTAGCTGATCCTTGAATCTTTTCTTTGGTCGGCCTTGTTTCCTGAGTCCAGCTGACAGTTCACCCTAGAATACCTGTCTTGGTATTCGCTGTGGGTCCATGCGGATGACGTGTCCAGACCATCGTAGCTGGGCTTGGAGGACCAGGACTTCGATGCTGGTGGAGTTGGCTCTGTCGAGGACTTCCTGGTTGGTGATTCGGTCCTGCCATCGGATCCTCATGATTGACCAGAGGGAGCGTTGGTGGAATTGCTCCAGCTGTTTCATGTGCTTCCGGTACAGTGTCCATGTCTCACAACCGTGCAGGAGCGAGCTGAGGACCACTGCGTTGTACACTTTGAACTTCGTTGCAGTGGTTACACCTTTGTGTTGGAGGACTTTGGAGTGCAGCCGCCCGAGTGTCTGGCTGGCCTTTTGGATCCTGGCATTAATCTCGTGGTCTAGGGACCCGTCGTTGGCGATGGTGCTGCCCAGGTACTTGAAAGTGTTGACGTTAGAAAGCTGCGTGCCGTCGATTGTAATGCACAGCTGGTTCATTGGCCTCCCTGGAGCAGGTTGGAACAGCACCTCTGTTGTGCTGAGGCTGATCGTCAGGCCAAACAGTTTTGTTGCTGTAGAGAACCCGTCCACAATGGTTTGGAGATGCTTTTCTTGGTGGGCCATGAGAGCACAGTCATCTGCGAAGAGAGCTTCCAGGATGAGTCTCTCTGTTGTCTTTGTTTTTGCAGTCATGCGGTGAAGGTCGAATAGTGAGCCATCCAGTTGGTATTTGATGTAGACGCCCAGGTCTAGATCCATCACAGCATGTCATAATACTTGGGTGAAGGATAGGTTGAAGAGTACTGGAGCGAGGACGCAGCCTTGTTTCACGCCACTGGAGATGTTGAAGCGATCGGAAGTCTCTCCACCAGATAGGACTTCCCCTGTCATGTCGACATGAAAGAGCTGGATCAGTTTGATGAATTTTGCTGGGCAACTGAGCTTGCTGAGGATCACCCACAATGCGTCCCTGTTCACTGTGTCGAATGCCTTTGTCAGGTCTATGAAGACAATGTAGAGACTCAGGTTCTGCTCAAGGCATTTTTCCTGCATTTGCCTCTCCGTGAAGACCATGTCGATGGTGCTGCAATCTGGTCGGAAGCCACATTGTGATTCAGGCAGGTTCTGCTCTGAAACGGATGATAGGAGTCTGTTGAGTATAACACGGGTGAGGATCTTTCCGGCAGTGGAGCGTAGTGAGATGCCTCTGTAGTTGTCACAGGCTGCCCGTGAGCCTTTGTTCTTGTATAGGGCTACGATGGAGGCATCTCTGAGTTCTGGGGGCATGTCTTCCTCTTCCCATATGCTGGTCAGCACTATGTGGAATGCCTGGAGCGCCTTTCCATTTAAGGCCTTGTACACCTCGGTTGGGATCCCGTCTTTACCGGGTGCCTTGCCTGCACTCATTTGTTTGATGGCTTTTTGGACTTCCTCTATTGAAGGAGGGACATCAAGTTGTTCAATGGTGCGGTTTTGGGGGATCTGGTCAAGGGCGCTTTGGTCAACTGAAGAGGGTTGGTTGAGAAGCTGACTGAAGTGTTCTTTCCACCTGTTGCTGATGCCTTTTTTATCTTTTATGAGAGTGTCACTGTCAGAGGATAGCAAGGGAGTGGTGGTGGGTTTTAATGGCCCATAGACAGTCTTGAGGGCACTGAAAAATTGTTTGTAGTTTTTCATATCAGCAAACCGCTGGATTTCTTCTGCCTTTTTTTCCCACCATCGGTCTTGCATCTTCCTGATCTCACGCTGTGCCATGGCTTGGAGAGACTTGAATCTGTCCTTTTTAGGAGCAGAGTTTGGGTTATTTTGCCACTCCATAAAGGCTTTGTTCTTCTTGCTCAATAGGTCTTCAATAGCAGTGTTGTTCTCGTCGAACCAGTCCTGGTGGTTGCGTTGTTTTGGACCTAGGAAGGCCTTTGATGTTTCCTTCACTGCGTCTCTGAACTGGTTCCATTTCTTGGTTGAGCTTCCAGTGAGTGGTCCCTTGGCAGACAGCTTGTTATCCAGGCAGGACTGGAATGTTTGCAAATAAGATGGATCTCTAAGACAACTCATGTTGTAAAATGCGGGAACTGTCTGGGTGCGTTTTGGATGGCGAGGCACAATGCACATTTGAAGAGTCACTCTAACCAATAGGTGGTCTGTCCAGCATTCAGCTCCTCTCATGGCTCTGGTGATCTTTTCATCCTGGATATCTCACCGGCGTACAATGATGTAGTCAATGAGATGCCACTGTTTTGATCTTGGGTGCATCCACGTTGTTTTATATTTGTTTGCCATTCTGAACACAGTGTCCAGAAGAATAGTGTTCCATGAGAATAGAATTGCTTTAAAGTAGATTAAGAAAATAATTGAAAAGACAGATTCCTTATACATAAAAAACAGTGAAGTAAATGGAAGGAAATATAAATATAATTCTCATAATTTTAAATGTGAATGAATTAAACTAGACAACACCATAAAAAATAGTGACAAATTAGGTAAGAAATTTTTCCTTCATGACAGGCTAGGGAAGAAGATTAAAAACCTAAAGGTCTAGTCAAGTTCCCTCATTTTTTAAAACTTTATTTTACAGATTTGTAAGGAAAATGAGATCCTTAGAAGTTATGTAACTTAGCCAAAGCCACACAGATAGCAAAAAGCAAAACTACAAATTGAATTCACATCCTTAGACTTAAATCTATTGCTTTTTCTACTAAAAATTTTGTTAAGCATTTAGTTTTCACAAGGAAATGTCAAAATAGACTTTGGAAATAAAGATAATTGGTTGCATTAGATTCTTTAAGTGTGCCAAAGGAGAGACTTCCTATATACAGCACCTCTTTTGGGATATTTTATTGGACAGGAATTTAGGCAACTATGAAGCTAATTGGATAGACAAATACTTGTTGGAGCAAAGATATATTACCTGATGGGATGAAATAGAAAGCAACATGTAGCAAGATTCAGGCCCTAGATAGAGCATTATAATAATAAAAACAGAAATTATCAGCAGTATAGTCAAAATATGAGCTATGTTGGAAAAATGAAACCCTCCCTCCATTCATATACTTATGTGTCTTTTCCATGTGTGTATACCCAATTCATATTGCATGTCTACCTCTACCACCAAGATCATATGTGTTTGTGGGGAGGAGGACTCAAGGTTTGTAAGAGAAATATGTTTGCTTTTATTACTATGCTATGACATAAAATCCATTTTCTTTCAATTAAGTGTATCCTCTGGCTGAGGAACTTGTGTGTAAAAATAAACACATCAATGGGGGCTAGTGAGCTATGGTTTAGACAAAATTCTAATTCACTAAAGTATCTAGAACTTAGCTCAGATGTCAGGGTGAATCTGAGTGTTATCAGATGGCAATTTAAAAACTAACATTTCTAAAACACACTAATATTTACAAAGTAATGTATTCATAACTCTCTGCAGTGAATAGTACACTCATTTTTATCTATTGCTGAGTTACCAAAGGTTTCAAACAAAATTAAACAATAAGGTCCTGTTCTAAATATTGAAGGGAAGGGAATAAGGAAAAGGGAAGAAAGGAGTTAATGGTAGAGAGGAAAATCTCAAATTCTGACCTTCCAGGTGTGGTTTCTGAACACTCCCAATGTTATATATCAGGAAGGCAATCACAAAACTTCAAGAAGAACCTCTAGGCAATTGCAGGATCGCCAATACAAATACTTCCCTCATTTTTACACCTGAGAGTCAAGGAGAAAATTACAAGGTGAGCATTCTGACATGTTAATAATAGTATCAAAAGAAACCATGTTCCCTGACCTGAAACCCTCTTCAAGGAGGAAAACTGCTTCAACTCAGCCAAAAAGTATAAGTAATAAGAAAGATAAACTGCTTCATTGCCTTTCTCCAGTTAACTGTGGGCATGTAAGTCCATCAAATGATGCCATTTTCAGGGATGATGAAGGGCTAAAGGAACTCTGTCAACATATTATAGCATAGTCAATCTGTGCATTGCCTTGAAGTCATCACCACATCAACCTCTCTCCAGAATTTCAAGGAAAATCTCATTAAACAGGAGAAAAAGGGTTTTCTTCCTACATACTTAAAGAAACTTCTAACATTCAAAAGGCCACTTTGTTATTCATTGATCACCCTCACAATGACCCAACTGGGATTAATTCATTGACAGTCAATCATAAGACCTTTGATTTAAAAATGTTTCCAAGAATCACAAAAACAAACACTTGAAAATGCTGTACTCATGGTACAGGCATAAAGGGAGGATCAAAAATATTAATTCTACCCTCCTCTTCCAGCCTTTTAAAGTAAAGCTCCAGGAAATGGACTTGCATGGAATTACCAAGAAAATGATAAGAGTTGAATGGCATTTTTTTCACTCCAATTTAAAGAGTATTTTATATTGAATTCAAATAATGGCTAAAGGCCATCTCTGATTATATGTTATATACGATTATGCTGGTGTCCCTCTGGACATATGAGTTCTCCTAGTGTATGACCTTTTTACTTAGGTACTCCTACATGGGTCTTTCATGGCTGTGCCCCCTTTTTGTGGGTCTATTTCCATGAGTTTCTCTTAACTATGAATGCATGCACAGAATGATGCTGATGTATGTTCCCCACTGGAAGAGGCTGGGAAGCCTACTTCTTTGAAGTCATCATGACAATGGATTGAGATTGCTTTGGATAATTTTGGAGCATATGTAGGCAATCTGTAACTGGTTCTAGTTTATCAACTATGTAGTAAAGGAGAATCTCTTTGGTTTGTAAAATTTTATTTAATTAGTTAATTTGGAATATTTTTCCATGGTTACAAGAATCATGTTCTTTCCCTCCCCCCTCCCCACTTCTTTCTATGGTAGCTGATATGCAATTCCACTGTGTTTTACACATGTTGTTGATCAAAACCAATTTCCATATTATTGATAATTGAACTAGGGTGATTGTTTAGAGTCTACATCCTCAGTCCTATCCCCATTGACCCATGTGATCAAGCAGTTGTTTTTCTTCTGTGTTTTTACTCCCACAGTGTTTCCTCTGAATGTGGATAGTGGTTTTCCTTGTAGATTCCTCCAGGTTGTTCAGGATCACTGCATTGCGACTAATGGAGAAGTCCATTACATTTGATTGTACCACAGTGTATCAGTCTCTGTGGACAATGTTTTTCTGGTTCTGCTCCTCTCATTCTGCATCACTTCGTGGAGGTTGTTCCAGTCTCCATGGAATTCCTCCACTTTATTATTCCTTTGAGCACAATAGTATTCCATCACCAACATATACCACAGTTTGTTCAGCCATTCCCCAATCGAAGGGCATCTCCTCATTCTCCAATTTTTTGCCACCACAAAGAGCTCAGCTATGAATATTCTTGTACATGTATTTTTCCTTAATATATCTTTGGGGTACAAACCCAGCAGTGCTATGGTTGGATCAAAGGGCAGACAGTCTGTTAGCGCCCTTTGGGCATAGTTCCAAATTGCCCTCCAGAATGGTTGGATCAATTCACTATTCCACCAGCAATGCATTAATGTCCCGACTTTGCCACATCCTCTCCCATATTCATTACTTTCCTTTGCTGTCATGTTAGCCAATCTGCTAGGTGTGAGGTGATACCAAGGAAAATCCCTTTGAATGGAGCCAAAACTGTGTGGGAGGGGGAGAGAAGAAGGGGAGAGAGACTCAGAAGGTTCTAATCACCCATGTCAAACTAGGCAACATACCTTTACATGAGATTTCTTTCTTCCTGATAGCATTAAGGTAAAAGAAGGCAGATATAGTAAGAGAAAATATCTTGGTCCTCCTCCTCCAAGGATGCTATGAATATGAACCTCATTTCTTTGCCTCTGTGTGTGTGTGTGTGTGTGTGTGTGCATGTTTTAGGTGAAGAATATTGGAGATAACTATATAACCTTTTGATTTTGGTGAGTTTAGTAGACTGAACCTTTTGAGGTTTATGAGTTGAGTCTATGCTGGGGTTTTGTAACTGGCTCAACTTAAAAGGCTCCAGTACCCAGGCAGGGACTCATATAGGACTGATGCCATATTTGGATATGAACTTGGTGAGACATTCTATGTAGGATTGGTGTTATGTTTGATCCTGCTCTCTTTAAGACCAAGGTGAGACAGGGAGAATATGCCCTTGAGGTGTTGGAGATAATTTTTTATTCTCTTATTCTTGCCTTACCTTTAAAGTAAATATCCCTTCTAAAAGCAAATGGTTGCTGTTGGGTTTGGGGGTAGTGGAGGTGTGATAAGGCACATTCAGAATCATAGTTCAAACTGATAATATTCATGAAGAAAAAGCCCCAACTCTTTAGAGATACTCTTGGAACTCTAGAAAGGAGATGTAGTCAGCCTTGCTTTGGAAGAATGAGATCAGAGTGCTCAATAAAATTAGGACTCTCATCCAGAATAATTTTTTTTCTATTTTTGGAGTTACTGTTCTAATTTTTAAAATTTGTTTTTATCATCATTATTGTTGATCTTGTCTGTCTTTTAAATAATGTTCTTTAGTTGTTATGAATATTATTTATTTTAAATATTCTCATTACAAGAATCCTGGCTCTGATCCTTATCGAGAGAAGACCAAGTGTTTTGTAATTCCCATAATATACTGATAACTGAACCTGACAATATTATTACTTCTATTTATTTGCTTTGTTGAAAATTATCAAAAATCTTGGCATTGCAGAGCAATGTTAAGAGGATATGATGATGGCATTAAATTTTATTAATTTTTAGTAGTTTAGTAATTAGAAAAATTAACAAATTTATCGAGGATGATATTCATAAGGTACTATTGAATAGGATTTTGTTTATTAAGAAGAATATTATAAAGAGAAAATAAGAGTATTGAGAGACTATAGTAAAGTATATAAGGGAATAAAGTTAGCATCATCTTTTAAGGATATTCTATGTGAATTATTACTTATTCACATATTTAGGAATAACTTGTGGAAAGGACACTAGAAATAAGTTCTGGACTTTCTGCCACTGTGTTGGAACAAGCAACAGTGGGAATATCAAGAGAGAAGAAATTGTCAAGACTGAAAGTTGTTGGGGGAAAGGGGCAACTGGGAGTGGCAACTGGGTCTTGTGACTAGCACTTCCTTCCTGCCGGTTGGACTGCCTTCCTGGTGTTGATGGTGGGAGGAGCATTGGCTTCCCAGTCTAGATTAGGAGTACCTCTACTTGCTTCAGCCCAAAGACACAGGCCCAACCAGCTCTTAAGGTTAGAACTTTCCTTGGTTGCTTGCTGTCTAATGCTAAGATTCTGAATTTGACAAAGCTAACACAGATATAGAGTAGACAGGCGTGGGAGAAACCCTCCACCAGCCTGTGAGGCCAGGCCTCAGCTCCAAGCTGAGGAAGGCTCCAACCTTATTTAGGGACATCCCTTGCCCTTCTTTCCTGATACCTCTAAAATCCAAACTGGTTATTAAACTTGATCTTATTTGAATTTGCAGTCAGGTAAGTGAACTATCTTTTCTGGGGCATAGAGGGAGCTGAACATCAGTTCAGTCATTCAATGACAAACAGTCCTTATCAGACCCCTGCTGCTTCCTCTCAGCAGGGGGCATCTCTCTCCTTTGCCTCACCAAGCAATATTCCCTCTCTCCCCTCAACTCCTCCATACCCTGCTACAAACCTTTCTAATCCCCTGTTCTTCATATCCTCCCCATCTTTTCAATAAGTATTACAAACTGAAAACATCCACATAGACTGACGTACTTAGAAATTATTCCAGTCTTCTATTTGGAGGGAGAAGGAAGTGAAGTAATGCATTAATGAATGGGAATACTATAATGACTGCACAGCAACTGAGAATTGGATTTGCAAAAATAGACTTGACATTTTTCCTGAACAGATTGTTACAGAAGGACCTATGCAGCAAGAAACATTTTTGAATCATGCTGAATCTACATCCTGTTGGCCAACATTGTTTCCCCTATCAACACCTACAATAACATGGAAGGTTAACTTCCCATGTCAAAGAGCAGTTTAGTTTTGAGGAGAAGACCCTAGAGATAGTTCCATAGTGGTGGATAGAGTCACCTCATAAGTAAGTCAATTGGTGACGGTCCCTGAGAGACATAGAGGAATATCTCCTATAGCTGGTTTGCAAACTGTCTGCATTGTTACAGACATAAAAGATGAATGCAGTTTAGGGGTATTTTTAGGGAAGAGTCTTAGTGCCCCTGAGGAAGATGCTACAAGGGCCTGGGCTGGTCTGCTTACTGGAAGCCTTAAATATTGATGCTGACGATGTTTAACAACTGATTTTCCAGAATATGCTCTTACAAGTATGTGAAGAATTGATTCAAAAAAATTTTCTTAGAAATTGACTGGGCCAGTTAAAGAAATTAAAATTTTCTAAAATGGAAGCAAGAAACGTGGCTATTCATCATCATATCAATGTTTTCTATTTCTATTTCTTCTTTTTAACTATACTCTTTACACTTCTTCTTACATTGACCACCAATCATGTCTCTTGTCCTCTACTCCTAAGCACATTACATACTCACATAATGGAAGAGTGAGGGTGCTGATAATGAACTAGTTCTCTCTGAATTCATTGGGAAAAGTTGCCAAAACAAGAAAATAATACAAAGCTTTCTGTTTGGAAGAAGAGATGGAAGCCACCATAATCATAACAAGAAACTTGGGGGCAACTTTTGGGGGATACTGAGGAATTCCAAAGAACCCAAACGGAGCCACCTAATGTCCTGTGGTATGGAGTGTCTCCATCATTTGCCTCCTTCTCTCCTTACTTATATTTCTGCCCATTCTAATCTGACTTCTCACTCTTAACACTCAAATGAAACTGCCCTTTCCAAGGTTATCCTTAATCCCTTCATTGCACGTTTTCTCAGCCATCATTCCCCCTAATCTCTCCGAGGCATTTGATACTTGGGACGACCCTGCCTCCTGAATGAACATGCTTCTCCCTTTTCACTCATACAATCCTACTCCATCCCAGTGTTCTTCTGTACACTATTGCAATGTCCTCCTAATTCAGTTCCTAGTTTATGCAGTTGCTTCCTTTTTAATCCGCCCTATACATAATGACCACTATAATCTTCCCAAATAAAGCACAGAGAGGACTATGATAGGCTTCTGGTCAATAACAGTAAGTGGACGCCAGTCTGGTGGAACATTTAACTTCTAGCTTCCATGGGAAAAGGTTGAAAGAGAAGGAAAGGATGAATAGAGGGGGACTTGAGACAAAATAATAAGGAAATAGTATATGGTTGTTTTTTGAGGGTGAACTAGTGAAGAAGACCACAAATTAAATTTGAGAGGAGAAACTGAGGAAAACATGAATATGAAATATGGTCAAGATTCTATTTCTGGAGTTCTGTGAAAGAAGATTGACAAAAGGAGCAAAAATCAAGTAGGATTAAAGAGCCTGCTAGAGAGGATTACAGAGGATCAAGGAGGATTACCGAATAAGGACCGGAAAAAACAACCCCAAAAATAACTCAAGAAGACTAAGGACAAGGAAGTTGCTAAGAAAAGGAATTTGAGTCGATTGTCAAGTTGTCAAGAAGTGAAAATTGACTTCAAAAATGTAAACCGAGGGCTTAACTTAGCAAGTACAAAGAAGGCTGGAAATGCCAGCTAGTGAGGAGAATAAGTGAAATTGTGTAGTGACTTACACTGACATTGTGATGTTTGTATTTGTCATGGAGGAGTGACTATTTGATTGCTATCTTTGTTCTAAATGAATGCATCTTTTTGCCAAAGAAGGCAAAAGCCTCAAGGAACGTCTTTCTGAACATTAACTTGTTATTTCTGAACTGAAGTTTCAAAGGGAGAAAAATAGGATCCGAAAATAAAAAAGCGAAATCTGACCAATTAGTTGAATTAAGGATCAAAGAGTATTGCCAAGCTGGTTGTGCTGGTACACGCCTGCAATCTTTGCTGCTGGGGAGCTTGGAGCTTGGGAATTCTGAGCTACAGTAGTCGAAGGAGCTCAGGTGTCCCCCCAGCAAGTCTGGCACCCAATTTGTCCAGAAGTTCCCAAGAGACCAAAATGTTAAAAGGAGCCTAGAATGCCTATATAGTTATACCCAAGAGAGTGGCAAAAAGTAAGCAAAATTAGAAGTCTTGAAGCAAGGAGGTGAATTTGACCTAATTAAATATCATCAATGCATAGTCATATGAAAGCTAAAACTAGAATAAAATGTGCAGATGACTCTACCTTGCTAAGTAGAAACAGCAAAGGTAAAAGGAGGCGAGAGTTGGGTGGCACAATAAGAAAGAATGTTTATATAAGTGGTAGCATGGCATAGTAAATAGAGGTGTGGGCTTGGTGCCAGGAAGACATGGGTTCAAGTCTTCTACTGAGCCATACTCACTGTGCAGTCCTAGGCAAGTTATTGACCTTTTCAGTGGCCTAAACTCAAGGAAACTCTCTCTTTAAAATGCAGAGAAAGTCCTGGTTTGGAGCAGTTCCTTACTAAGAACATTTTATGCCAATAAAATCACATGTCCAATTCCTATTCCATCCTAGTATTTAAGGGAGGAAATATTCCTGGAGTGCATCAATTGTGGGGGAGAAATAAGCATGATTATTTTCATTAGAGCATATTATAGAGCATGTGAACAGAAAAGAAGAAATGGATGAAGTAGCCTGGCCACAGAGGCATTATTTAGGATGCATTTTTCTAAATATCTTCTAGCGCTCTCTCTCCTTTCTCCTCCTTCTCCTCTCCCTTCTCTCTCCTCTCCTTCGTCCTCCTCCCTCTCCTCTCCCCCTCACCCTGTCTTCCCCATCTCTTTTCGTTGTCTCTGCCTCTGTTTCTCTCTCTCACACACAAGAAAAGCACGAG
This sequence comes from Monodelphis domestica, assembly GCF_027887165.1. NCBI lineage: Eukaryota > Metazoa > Chordata > Mammalia > Didelphimorphia > Didelphidae > Monodelphis > Monodelphis domestica. The sequence continues at coordinate 529,609,869 of NC_077229.1, read as the reverse complement.
TAATTTCTTGACTTACCTGGTGACAGTTTCAGCCTTCAATAGATCAAGAAATCAGCAAAGAGATATTCTTTTATCTTTCTGTCTCTAGCCAATGAAGAGGAATTATTGTTGAGGCAGAAATGATGGGAACTCCTGGGGGGGGAGGGGGGATGATCATTTCCTATAAGAGTGTGTCAAAGAGGAGAGAACAAGAATACGGTCTAAGCTTCAGAGAGACCACTCCGCTGCCTGGGCCTCTAGGGGTTGAAGCTCCCACCCCTCCTCTGTGTACTGTGTCCTGTTCACTGGTTTGTGAACAGAATTCAGCGCCGGGAAACCATGCATTTTAATCGTTAGGCTTCATCTTCTTCTCATTCTCATTGACTCCTTACAATAAAAACCACCCCAGAGAAGATATCCGTTTTCTTTTTAAAAGGTTAGGAGTGGCGTCTTTGTGTCAAAGAACAGAGTAAAGAGAGAAACGATTTAAAATATGACCTGGAAACAGAACAGGTAACATTTCCACACGTGTTTAGCATGGAGTTAAGCAAAATAATTAGCACACACCAGCAGAATAATTTGTCATCGAATTCAGCAGCCACTTCAAGCTCTTGACCCAATTGACGGGGAGACTCGTATTTAGCTTTAATCGGAATCAGAAGCAGTTTTGTGATTCTGAACACTTCATCCTGACAGCGAATTAATTGATCAACCCAAACCAACCAAACGATTCTGGGTGGTCTTTTTTCTCTCCCTCCAATGAAGCTTTCCTTTTCCTCATCCCATTCAGGCCACTTGGAAAACAATCACTTTTCCAATCAATATTCCTATGGCTACTGCTATGCTAATAGACGCTGCTCTAGAGGGCAGACATCTTTACTTTCAGACTCAGAAAGTTACCTGCTCAAGGGAAGGCAAAGCAAAAGAAAGAGAGTCCCAGAAGACAGGATGTCTGTTCACAGCTACACAAAGGCTAGTGGTGAGATCGGGTCCTCGGGACTACCTTCACCAAATTTCTCATCTGTGGTTCTGAGTACACACATGTACACATAATGCAAATCGAAGCAGTCCAAGGACTGGACAGAGCTGGAGAGAACACGAGGCCACTTTTCCAAATCTAAGTCATTGTTCTTTCACCTCAGGAGTCAATTAGCCAACTTCCCTCATTTTCTATTTTAGTCAGTCACACATGGCCAAAAGCAGGCTTCCAGAGTTCCCGCAGGATTAACCAGGAGCAGGTAGAGAATATCTGTAATACAAACTCTCTTACGCACGTGGGATTAGGCCACTGTCCCCCATTTCCCCATAGTCGAGACCAGCTTTCTCTAAAAGACATAAAGTCTGTCCCCCAACCTGACTGGCCAACGCTTTCCTTCAAGCGTCTTCCTTTGTCAATTAAAGGTTTAAAAATTCCTCCTTACAAAGAGTCACACATTAATCTGACTCAGTGGGTATCTGAAGATCACACAAAGAAGCCCACTCTGCCTTGTTAGACAGACTTTGAAGAGACACCTCCTTCTCTGGAGACCGGGGACCCCATCTTTGGAAGCTGTGTCAGTGTGTTTTTATTGAACTTGCTTCTTTTGTTAGAGCAAAATAAACCTTTTATTAACTGCTCAGTGCCTTACAAGTGCTTCATTTTGGTCTAAAAGCAAGCATGAACTAAGAGGATTCTGACATCTCCACCATCTTTAACAATATGAATCCTAGATTAAGTTTTTGAAAATTTTTGAAAATTGCTGAAAGCAACTTTTGAAAGTTTCCAAAGAAGGGTAGTGAGAATACTCTGGACTGAGACTGTGGTAGCCATGGAAGATGTTCCCAGAATGCAATCCTGAAGTCAAATGTCACAACTACAATCGCCCATCGAGGGCTTCTCATCTGCCAGGTATGGGGAATCAAAGTAGAGAACACTAGATCTGTTTTCAGGTTTCTTGGATTTCTGAGGGATCAGCAGGCAGACAATGATGCTTTCAGAGCAGATGGAAGGCATTTTGAAAGGGTAATGTATTAGCAGCTGATGGGGAGGAAGGACAAGAAAAGCCTCCTAGAGTACGTTCCACTCGAGCCGAGTCTTTGAGAAAGTCAGAGAAGCCAAGAGGCAGAGATGGGAGAGAACAGAGAATTCTAGGAGTCGGGGACAGCAATGGTGCACTGTAATTAGAGAATTTTGGTCAGGCCAATTCTGTTGTCACGTTTAACGTTTGGAGGCTAGTAAAGGGTAAGAAGATACACAGTAGAAAGAGACTAGCTTAGAGGGAGCTTTGAATGCCAACAGAGAACTTTTAATTTGATCGTGGAGTAGGGGATGGACGTAAACAGTCCTCCACTAGAAAAATCACCTCGGCCCCTGGCTGAAGGAGCAGTTAGAGTGCGAAGACGCTCAGCTGGCTGCATGCTTCTTGGAATAGCCCTAGTGAGGAGTGACTAGCACTTGTGGCTGTGTGAGTGGAGAGAAGAGGAACTCTAAGAGGGATTTTGAGAAGCCGGGCACCATGGCACTTGGCCTTGGATTGGGCATGGAGGGTGAATGAGAGAGAGAATTGAAGATGACACCAGAGTGAGCATCCTGGGTGAGCAGGAGGGTGATGGTCTGTTGGACAAGAATAGGGAAGCTGGGAGGAAATCGATGGGGTAGACCGTCAGAGTGAATAGTCTAAGACACAGGAACAAAAGGGATTGGCTGAATGGACAGTGATATATGGAAAGTACAAGCAGCCTGGCAGTTGGTATGAACAACGAGGTGGCACAGGAGAGAGAGCACGGGGCCTGCAGTAAAAAAAGACATGAGTTCAAATCCAGGCTTACACATTTACTAACTGTGTGATCCTGAGCAAGTCACTTTACCTTTGTTTACTTTGGTTTCCACATGTGAAAAATGGAAATAATGATAACACCTATCTCCCAGGGTTGTTCCACGAAGATCATATGAGATCATTACAAGTCCTTAGCATAGTGTCCGGCTCATAGTAAGTGCTATATAAATATTAGCCTTTATTATTAACATATCAAAAGGCATATGTCTCGTTGTGAAGGGAGCAGAGCTCAATCCTTTCAGATCCTGCATATCTCCTTCTACAAGGATTGGTTTTTGGTAGAACATCCTCTTTGGCTATCACCTTCTCCTCTGATTTCACCCTTTTCCTTTGGGTACGAGGCAGAGACATTTTGCATGAGTGGCCCACCCATTGAATTCTCTCCTCACTTCCTTGGGATTGTGGACTTCATGACCACCAATGTTGTCTTCTATTATTTCCTTTATCCTGAGTGCCAGAAGAGATGGCACAGCCGCCACCACTGCTCCTCTTCAGCACTCTGTCCTCTCTGTTACTCCAAGTTGAATTCTCTATTCACAACTCTTTCAAGTTTCTTATTGGTTTGTATAATCTTGTACAATCTAGCATCAGGTTTCAAAATAGAACTCATCCCGTCCATCTCGGATTTAAAAAAGAGTAAATACAATCGAACAACAAACAATTTGAAAGGATGTTGTTGCTGCACAGTACTTTCAGTCCTTCCTCACATTCATTTCCTTTAGTCCTACTTATCGATACCATTCCTATTAAACCAGCATTTAGAGTGCCAGCATTGCAGCATGCAAAACTTTGGGCAAAATAGAGTTAAAGTGGATTGCTTTAAAATGCTCTCTCACTGCTGACAAAAACAGCTCCAACATCTGAAAGCCTTCTCTGATACAGTGACGGATGAGAAACTCAGCTATGTACATAGCATTAAAAATAAACAGAAAACCAGAGGTTGGGTGATATAAGGAGATGAAGATCCCTCATTAAAAGGCAACTCTGACATTTTAAAAGGTTAAAGATGTTCCTTAAACATCATTTCAACTGGCAAAATTGAAGTGGCTGAAAATTGTAATAACATTTTCTTTAGGTCAACAGGATTCTTTTTTATCACGAATCACATTATTTTCATACACCTATTTTCTTGCTTCCCCAAGTTTGCTCAGAAATAGTCAGTGTCAGTAGTAGTGTTTAACTTAGCAATACACCTTCCTTTAATTCCATGATCTATTTCCTTAATATTGAAGATGGCCTTGGGCTTTACTGATGCATTGGCAATGATTAATTGTATTTGAAATATTGATTTTTCATATACTGTTTCACTTCTTAAGAGATCACTTTAGTTCCCTAGTTTACATGAAGCCTCATCAGAGGTAGTTGGGCCAGATTTAGGAGATCAATAAAGTCTCATCTTCTGATTCTCTCTCCATTTGGGGTAAGAATAGCTTTGTTTTCAGAGGGAATCAGTATGTTACATGTAAGACCATATGTAATCTTCATGGATCTAATACTGTCTTACCACTTAGGCATCCTTCTACGGTTTACACATTTGCATAAGCTTTAAAAAGGCCTTCAGAAGATTCTTTTCTCTTTTTTTGCTTGTAAAATGTCAGAAGTATTTTTGTAAGTAGGTCGTTTATGTATATTCATGATTCAAATGTTTCCAGATCTATTTATCTAGCCCTATTTTCTTTCTTGAGTTACACTCGCACATCACCAATTGCCTCTTGAAGACCTTGAGCTGGATGTCCCATACGCATTTCAGATTCAATTGGCCAAAACAAAATTGGTATTTTCTTCCAAACGTTTTCCTCTTCCAAATCTTCCCGTTATTGTTCAGGACACTCTCATGATCCAAGTTACCCAGACACTCAAACCTCGTTTCATCCTTGACTCTTCTCTCTCCCTCCACGTCTCTAATCCACTGGCCAAACTTGTCATTTCTACCTTCCTTCCCATCATCTCTTATATACCTCCCCTTCTTTTCACTCCTTCAGCCACGACTCTAATTCAAGACCGGATCACTTCTTACCTGAACCCTCCTTACTGCTCTCCCTTCCTTGAGTGTTTCTTCATTCCAATCTTTTCTCCATCCTGGGGCCATCAAAATCGTTTTTCAGAACGTTTGCTTGACTGTGTCACCTCCCTGCTCAGTGAGCTCTAATGGCTTTGATCATTCCCTGCCCACCAGTGAATATCAGTCCTCTGCTTTTAACTTGAAGGTATTTAGAGCTCGGGCCATTCCTACCTCTCTGTCCTCCTTATACTTTACTCTCCTCCATAGGGTCTATGCTCCAGTTATATGCTGACCTACCTAGGATTCCTCCATTGAGACACTTTGTCAATGGCCTCTGTGTCTTTGTACCATTCTGTCTCTCATTCCTTAAATGTTCTACCTCCTTGTCTCTGAATCTTGGCTTCCCTGGATTCACTCAAGAATCTAATCAAAGCCTACCCTCTATCGGTATCCTTTCTTGGTCCCTCCCAGCTACTCGTATTTCCCCTTTTCAGATTCCCTTTGACGATAGATGGCTAGATGGATATGTAGATAGATGTACCTTGACTCTACCTACTTGGTTAGCTTCCTCTCCCTTCTCTCACTCTCTGTCTTCCTCCCTCTCCTTTTTTCTCTCTTCCTTTCTTCTTTCCCCCTTGCCATCTGATATAGAATTATTACTAGTAAGTCTCCTATCTAAAGCAGAAGAGCAGTAAGGGTTAGGCAACTGGGGCTAAGTGACTTGCCAAATGACATTCAAGGAAGTCCCTGAGGTCAGATTGGAGCCCAGAATTTTTTGTCTCTAGGCTTAGCTCTCTAGCCACTGAGCCACCTCTCTGCCTCTAAGCCTTCCTTTTCCCAGATCACCTGGCAGCTATTTTATGCCCAAACAACAAGAAAGTGCCATTCACCAAATTAACCTTTAGTCCCCTGAGCAAAGGAGGGCAAGAAGAGGCTCTCCATGAAGATGCTTCTCAGGTAAACCTTGCCTACCTTGCTCTGGAGGAGGGATTAGAACATAGCTCCGACCACCTTAGTGGAGAACCGAGATGTGCTCTAAGTTACTTCTTACTCGCTACACGTAATGAAATCATTCTTAGGAATCCATTTCTTATGTGACACTTTTACCCCAATTTAGCTCTGTGACTCCTTGACTGAAATGTGGTGCAGCTTGCGCACACTCACCCAGGACTTCTTTAGCACCTTCTGGATAATATTCATTTTTCCAGCTGTAGCGCATACATTAATGTGCCCCATAGGGAACATCTCAGTACTGGAAGTTCCCAATCCCAGGGAAAGGACAAGTCCAATCACATATGTTCAGCCTCCATCCTCTTACCACGTATGTATGTATGTATGTCCAGCCTGTGGGTGTAATATCACTTGGGCCCCATCTTCCTTTTAGGATGCACAATTTGGACACAGCCCCACTCTTCGGTTAGTGCACGTGCCTTCTGTGGAAGGACACCAGAGACGTCTTGGCTTCCTGGTGCTCTGGAAGATGTTTGCCTCGTATCTGCCACGACTCCTGGCAACCAGATCACTAGCATCTGACCTGGAATGGGGTCGTCTGTCCAGCCAGAAAGATTCAGAAGTGACATCACTGGGGTTACAAATTAGGGAACTGAGGAAGTCATAGGGCTTTTTTGGCTTTTTGGCTCTTGGCACTTGGCCTGGGACTTGGCTGGTGGGGCAACTTGTGTGTGGGCTTTGGCTCGGGAATGGGTGAGGCTCTTTTGACTTCTCCTGATGAGGCCTCTCTTGGCCAGGGGGCAGAGACATGAGGAAGTGGAGGCTTGTCTATGGAATTGTGCACTTTTCTTTCTCTTCAACTCCAATTTCTACCAACTAATAAACAATCATGAACTAATAGACAGTCTCGAGAGAATTTTAATTGTATATTTCTATCTATCTCTCTTGATCTCTCTATTATTCCTCTCCTATCATCTCTATTCCTGTGTCATCTCTCTGGGTATCTCTCTATTGTCCCTCTATCTCTCTTCATCTCTATCATCTTTCTGTCTCTTTGTCTACCTATTTTTCTGTCTCTCTATCTTTTTCATCTGGATGTGTGAACTCGATAGGCTGTCCATCCAATTGTTTGCTAAAGTAGCCTCTAGGTGACAGACATGCAGTTTACACATTTCATTGACATGCCAAATGGCCGTGGCAGCCAGGTGGGGCAGAGGATGGAGCCCTGGACCACAAGTCCTCCTTCCATCCAGATCCTCCAGGTATTGACTTAATTGTATGACCTTGAGTCTATCACTTATCCTGATCTTCAATTTCCTCGTGTGGACCACTGTAAAGAGAGTCTACTGTGAGAGACAGGGAAGCAGCACACTGAATTCTAGTAGTGCCACCATGTAAAAGCTGAGGGAGATGGGAGACTCCCAGTCTCAGAGTCAGTTAAGTCATGTCTGGAGACCAAGTGGACAAACTATATTTCTCCCGCTTGCACTCACATGGTCCACCGGCCATTTTAGCACCATTCCTACGTGTGCATCGAAACTCCCTGTGAATATTAGTTTTGCAGAGATGTCTTTGATGGAGTGAGTCCATTCAGATGTCTATAGTATATCCCTTTCCCTTTCGTTCAACTTATTATATTAGGGTTTTGCCTTAATAATATTTGCAACAACTTTTGTCTAAAAGATAGACCTAGCGGACATCTGAGTGCAAATCTGGGCATATTCAGGAGCTTCACATAAGTGAATGGAAATGCAGCTGACCTTGTAAAGTGTCTGACTAAGGCATCAAAAGGAATTCCCAGCAGTCTCTTGGCTTTCAACCCTGGCTCTGCATGCAGCACCTGATTGTGGCAACCCTTTGCAGGGCTCATCTTGACACTTTCTGCTCTCTCTCTTCTAGTGCTTGCCCTCTCATTTTTAGTAGGAGCCAACGAGATGGAAGAGGAGGTGGTAGAGCTTGGCTGTCTCAAAGAGTGACTGTCAGGATCACTGATGCATTGCTAAGTTCGCCTGGGATTTCCAAAGATGAGGCAGTGGTGCATGTACCTACGGAAGGGATTCTAAACTATTTTTCTCTTGCTTCATCGGCCCCTCTGGCAATCTGATGAAGGTTAAAATGAAGGTTTTAAAATGCATAAAGAAAAATGCGAACGATCACAAAGGAAAATCCCACCAAAATACGGTCATGAAAATGAAAAGCAAACAAACCCCAAATCAATCCATTGGCCCAAGCTAAGAATTCCCGACATATGCAGATTTTTCTTCCATAGGGAATTAGCAAGCTGCCAATTTGCAAGCTTATAGTGTGCTCTGAGAAGCCCGGCTAGACTGGAGAAAACTGTTGGCGATATGAAGGGGGAGTTTCAAGAGACGACTCAGAATATATTCCCTGAGAGAGCTGTTGCTGGGTGGTAGATAGACTTGGGTTGAAAGAGTTACTACTAAAAGGGGAAGCAAGGACCTTCATTAGCATAAACAGCTCCAACCCAGACGGGGTTAATACCGTTTCTCCCTTTTCCCGTGAGATTTTGAACGTGAAGCTATGATGGATGCCTTCCCTCCCTTAGGTGCCTGCCTCCAGAAAAAGATGTGTCCAGTGGACGTTTGGTCAGCAGAGTGCTGGGGGAAAGTTGAGACTTCAGACCTTGTTGGGATCTGGGTGTCACTGATCAGAGATGAACAGGCCCACATTGTGATTTTTTTCTTGCTGTTTTAAAGTTAGAATATCAATGGGATGGGAGAGAACATGAGCCAAATAAACCATGGCTAATGGTTGAGGATGTTCACACTTGTCTGTGTGACCTTGGGCAAGTCACTTAGTGGTTCATTTTCCTCCCTATGCTGCAGAGCAGCTTATAATGGCAGAGAGGATTCTCTTCAGTCAGTCCCAAGTCCCAATGAAATCCCAGGTCTAGGGGAAGACCAAATCATGGTGCTTGGGATCCGCTAGACTCAAGCCAGCTCCTGGGCACTAAAAGTGCCAAAGTGAAGAGGTAAAAGGACATATCTCCAGGTGCACGGAGCACCCCTTGCCTTCTCATCAAGGGCGGAAAGCCTGGTTTTGCTTGACCCTACTTCGAGGAAGTCTCAGAGTATCTTCTGGTGCTTTCGTCAAGTCAACGAGCATTTATTAAGTGTTTACTTAAGCGGGAATGCTTACTTTTAAGCATGAGAGAGTCAAATACAAGAAAAGGGGAAACCCGATTCCGGGCCTTTCAGAAGCTTCTCTTCTAATGGAGAGAGACAACCTGTAAAGGAGAACTGAAAAGGGGACGGGAAAGTCTGGCATCCTTCAGGTGAGAAGGCCGTTGGAATATAAAGGAGGGAAGGAAGGAGTCTGGCTGATGTGGGCAGACTCTGAAGGTGGTTTAGCTGGCCTCCACCCCAGTGTAAAACAGACTCTGGGGAATGGGGCGCAGACTGCTCACTGTCTGTCCACTTGAAAGCAAAACAAGAAATATAAAAAAGAAGTCTAGGTGGATTGTTTCTTTTTTTTTTTTAAACCCTTACCTTCCGTCTTGGAGTCAATACTGTGTATTGGCTCCAAGGCAGAAGAGTGGTAAGGGCTAGGCAATGGGGGTCAAGTGACTTGCCCAGGGTCACACAGCTAGGAAGTGGCTGAGGCCAGATTTGAACCTAGGACCTCCCGTCTCTAGGACTGGCTCTTAATCCACTGAGCTACCCAGCTGCCCCCTGGATTGTTTCTTAGAAAGCCACGGGGGGGGGGGGGGTTTGGGGGGTATTGCTTTAAAAGATGTCAAATTTTCCTCTTCTAATTAGAAAACGAACACAATCAAAACTCACGGAAATGAACTAGAGAGTGGAAAAGTCATTACCATTTCCTGATTTATTCCCATTTTACATCTTTCCCCCATCATATAAGAACTCTAGAAATCGGCTTTTCCCATTTTTTCCCATTTCCCCATGTACTCGTCTCCCCTCCTCCCACCTCCCAACACACAGATTACAAAGTATTAGGGACTGTTCAAGACTTCTTGGCTTTGGCATTGAAAGTAAATTCTTTTTAAAAGCCCCGAAGGACCTGCTCTCCATCAGAAGCCAACATAAACCCCCAAACATATACTTGAAGGAAAAAGGGTGCCAGCATTGCCAGTGGAGGTGAGAACACATAGGAGGAGCTTGGGTTGGCCAGCCTTGACCCAAGCGCCCGTCGCTGGACTCCAGAGGCTTTGCGTGATTTCTTACGTATCTGCGAGGACGTTGCTCGTCGCTGGAGCTCTCTCGGAAATCCTGCGGGTGACGTGTTTACTCCACAACAGCTCTGGATGAGGGCGCTCACCACGGGCCTTTGTGAGTATTGATTTTGTAAGTGATGACGGATCCGTTTGGCAGCTCCGACTTCTCTCCATTACACAGATACTTAGCCAGCAATCACGCGCAGGATTTGCTGCTGGGAACATTAGCGCAGGAGCAACTGCAAAGGCAGCTTTAAACCTCGCATTGTGCGCCCTCCAGTTAGTATCCCAACAGAGTATTTATGGAAATGAATCGGGTCTTTCAGGCTTGCTGAGCACAAGAAGTGCTTTGACTTTTTTGTCATTTGTGTCTCCCCCTCTTCTAGTTTGAGAAGTGAACCACACGTGCCATAAAGGCGAGCAATAATGGGCCGAGGTTTAATGTATCAATGAGAATAGCTCGATGAAATAACATTATGAGAAATACGAAGGAGCCGGGTGCAACATTCCATAATCAGCTTCCTATATTGTCTCCCATTTACAGAGTTTACAAATTCTTTCTTCAAATAATCCCCTGAACCCTGAGCTTCAGCTAAATAGCTTGCCAAAGGCCGTAAATGTTGCACCTTTTGGAAACTTATTGAACAGGACTCCTGACTCTGTCTCTGCTTCTCCCTCTCTCTCTCTTTTAATTTGGTTGTCTCTCTAATTCTGATTCTCTCTTTTTATCTCTGTCTGTCTCTCTCAAATATGCAAATACATATGAATGCAGTTATGCATGCAAATATACCTGTAATACTTATTAAAGAATGTAGGAAAGGATTTCTAGCAGGGCGTAGCCAAGCCAGCTGACAGCCTAGGATGTTGCAAAACCAGGATTCCACCGAGCTGGCTGGATCAGTGTTCTACGACATTTGAGAAGCTCTCTTAAGCTGGGTGGCCGACTGAGAGGCTGTGAGCCAAAGGGTCTCCCTGAAGAAACCAATTGAGGAGCTGCCAAGGACTTGGATTATCTTTTAGAGGTTGAATGAGGGTTCCCTTTCATTCCAGTGGACAGCTGTGAATGGATGTGAATCTCTTCCGGGACCTTGTGAGGACCCCACATCTTGATCCTGCTGTTTTGACCCAACCAAGGACTCTGGAATTTTTATGATTATGGCCCTGTGGACATTACTAACCCCTTGTATCATCTACTAGTTTAGTTAGTTAAGTTAAGGTTTCTTTAGAAAGTTTAAGAATTAATACCTGGGTGGGTTGATAGTAGCTAGTAATCTCCGAATCCCCTTCCAATTCCCTTTTCCTTGTTTAGTTAAATAAACCTGTTTTTATATATTTTGTTAGTGGGATCCCATCTGTTAACCTTCCCTAAAAACTCCCCTATTACAAGAAGTAGTGTGATTTTCAAGAACTGAGGTCAGTTGGTCATGTACTAAGAATGAAGCATAATGGCTTAATTTGAGATCCCCAAATATCAAAAGAGGAAGAGGAAGACCTATAGCTTATTGGGCTGATACTGTGGAGAATTTGTGTCTGAGATATGAATTAGATGAGAATGTTGGATGAAAATGCAGTGGTGGAGGGAATGTCCATGCTTATATCCATAAGAACATCTAAGTATAACAGGCTGTACAGATTCTACTCCCAGCTTGTGTGGCAGGACATTTTGGGAGAAGGAGTGGGAGATGAGAAGGAGATGACATGAATAAGGCAACAGAAGTATTACAGGTGATTTGGATTGGTTTTCAGCTGGTGAAGAACAGAGGTTGGGTTTAGAGAGGAGATGTCTAGGGGAAATTATGGAAAATTTTAAGGAGAACAATTTCCATTTTCAGATTCTATAAGATAACTTTGAAGAAGGATCAGAAATCAGATTAAGTATTAGAAGTCAGAATTGGAAGAGAAAGAATCAAGAAGGATTGAAGATGAAGGAAAGAAAGTAGTTTGGAAGGCAAGGGCAGTAAGAAATGGTAAGTAGAACAACTCTGTAGTTAAAGTAAATGGGTAAAGATTGTTGGGGCAAATTGGTGAAAGGTAGCTGTGAGGTGGAGGAAGGGAGGTGTGACTGGATTTGTTAATGAGATGAGGAATGGAAGCCTACTGTGGTTGCTGTGTTATTGAAAGGAGATAACTGGGAATAAGAGTATAATGAGGTACTTAAGGATGAGCTGTTAATACAAGTAGATTTCTAAAAGACTAATAATTTTAATTAGTCCAGAGGGCAGGGGCATCTTTGCAATGGCTTTCATTGCAAACTGAGTGTTCCATGTTTGCCTTTCTACCCCAGTCAAGGGAATACACTCTTTATTCCAAATCTAGGTTATTCTCCAAGGAAGAAAAGAAGGTGGAAAGACTCGGGGAATCTATCTCTGTTTACCAGGTTATTAGGGATCACAGGACAGTAAATTTAAAGCTAGAGGGGATCTTGGGAAACATTATCTTCTCATTGTACAGATAAACAAATTATATATATATAATATGTAAATTATATATATGTATATACATATATATATATACATATATAAACAAATAACCCAAGGAAATGAAATGACTCACCCAAGGTAGCATAGGCAGTGAGTATTAAAAGTTGGATCTTAATTTAGGTATTATGAGTACAGTCCAACGAAATGAAAAATAAAGACTGAAACAAAAAATAGAAAAAGGAAGCAGGGCTTCAAACATATTTGATATGGAAAAAGGAGATTTGGGGTGTGTGTGAGATTGAAGAATGGGAGACTGTTACACAAAGGGAGGAGACAACTTCCTACTTGGAGCTAAAAAATCCGAGGCTTCTCCTGAAAGAGAAGGAGCTGGATATTCTGAAAAGCAAACAAAGGCTTATTTTTAAAGTCCTGTACTACTTTTTTCAAGGAATGATGAAATAGGGTAATAAGCCATTAGGTGAGTGAGAGACCAGGTATCCACGGTCAAAGGAAGTTGGGGATTTCTTGCTTCCGGCTAATGAGGAAGCAAATCGTCCACGTGGCAATTGCAATAGTGCAATCTATTTCCTTTCTAGGGTAAAGTGTCCTTAGAAAATAGAAAGCTTATCAAGACTAATCCAAATGGATAATTACTGCTCACTTGTAGATGTTCACATGGAAACACATTATGCTGACAGGAGGAACTTTGAAAAATGTCAAAGATTCTGAGTCATGTGCCAAATAAACCAAAGCAAGCAACGGGGGGACCAAGTTTGTGTTTTCCTTGCTGTTGCCTGTGAAGGAAAGGAGGAGAGGGAAACCATTTACGAATCACTAGCTGCATAAAAGAGGTTTCTGGAGTGTAGATTTCTCAGACACAGCTTTAAATCCAGGTCAAGGATGGAGCGGATCAAGCAAAGGTTAGAAAGGATACACGCACCCGGAATTTGGTAGTTAAAACCAGTTCAAGGTAAAAAAGATGGGGGAGTGAGCGGGCAGCCTATGGAAAATGAAGCAAATTCATAATATTTTCTCTTTCTCCAATTCCCAACTCTGTCTTCTTCTCACCTTCCCCCTCTGGCCCCTTCCTGTCCTTTCCCCTCTCTCAGATGACAAACAATTTCATACAGATTCTATTTACATAAGTACCCCAAATTAGGTACTACAAAGAGTAGTTATAATGAGCAGAAGGATTAAGAGAATTAGAAGTCCACTCTCAGTCCTTAGCAGGAGCCCGGCACTCTCCTAAGCTCTTCCCCATCTCATTTGATCCTCTCAAGAAGTGAGAAACGAGTGCCGATAGTGTCCCCCCTTACAACATGCAGTCACATTGTCAGTGCTTATGGGCAGCGCTTTAAGCGTCTCCTGAGGAATGGCAGGACACTAAAATTCTATTCAATAAACAGTGTTCGACGCCGCCTGCCATCGGCAAGCCCACAGCATGGAGGATGAAGAACTCGCCTTGGAGTGAGGAGGATTCCCACCTCTGACACACGATTCTGCATGGACGTGGACAAGCCACTTAACCTTTCGGGAGCTCAAGTAATACTCTAAGACTAGGAGCTGCAGAGAAGGTGCAGGTCCCACCTCGTAGGAGGCGCGACTCCCTTAGAAGCCCCCCTTCTAATAAAGAATCGTGCCCATGGCAACGAAACCACAATGGTTGTGCCACGCTAGCTAGTCATCGTCGAGTTCCTGGGAACAACCGATGGTCTTGATATGGTTCCACTTTTATAACAGCACGAGTGTTTGCTTCTACTGAAACGAGACCGGCTAGTCTGACGTGGAACAGGTCAGAGCAGACTTAGCTGGCTTTCCAGGTTTAGGCCATTCGCTGTTCCTCGAGAGCTGAATTTCTCACTGAGAGACCACCAGAGTTCCACAGAGGCAACTTCTTTCTTCCCACCTACATCAGGATTGAAGAGCTGCTACTGTTTTGGAGAAGGAAGAAAAATCACGGGCAAAATAATGACGTAATACCAGTCCGCAGGGTTTGGAAACTGCCGTTTTCAACAGTGAAACTTCGTTTTTTAATGTATGGCTTTGTTAAAATCACTGGCGGAAGTACAGTGAAGTGGTAAGCTGTGGGCCTTCAATCTCATTGTAAACCTATGGGGCATAAGCAAGGCTAGTCTAGGAAAAAAGACATGTTCCCCATAGATCTGTTAGTATTCCAAGTAATAAGCGTGGGCATTCGGGAGAAGAAATAAAGGAGTTGTGTCAAAGTGTTGTGACTTCAGTGTCAAGTCCTGTAAAAGACAAGAGTATATATTATACGAAGTTGTCTTAAAATATATGTATACATGTGGTTCATTTGATGAGACAGCACACTTAATTATTCTGCCTGGTCTGTTAATTTGCAGCCATTGTACGTATTTGGAGATGTAAGATAAGCTATCTGGGGGCAGCTGGGTAGCTCAGTGGATGAGAACCAGGCCTAGAGAGGGAGGTCCTAGGTTCAAATCTGACCTCAGACATTTCCCAGCTGTGTGACCCTGGGCTAGTCACTTGACCCCCATGGCCTAGCCCTTCCCACTCTTCTGCTTTGGAGCCAATACACAGTATTGACTCCAAGACGGAAGGTGAGGGTTTAAAAAAAAAAGATAAGCAATCTATGACTAAGCTTTGCTAGTACTGGAGAGCTCTGAGTTATTGTATGAAGCTGATGATCTGTGTATCCTCATTAGTTTTCCTGCCCTCCTTACCTAGTTCTTGCACTTGGCACTTGGCTGCAGCTGACCTTTCCTGCAGGCTGCATTGCTCCCAAGTGGGCACAGCAGCTTTTCCTAGAAGTGCTCAGAAAATGGATGTATTTACATGCCTTCTGCCCTTGACTGGTTGTAGAAAGGTAAGGCAGCAATGCAGCCAATAATCCATATAAAGCATTGCTTCTATTCTTCAGCCAAGAGCCCAGTTTCTGTAATGGAAGCATTCAGAAAGCAGCGTGGCATGGAATGATCCCCCGTATTTGGGATGCCGTGGATGACAATTCTCCTGAAACCCTTCAGTGTACTAGTTCCCACATTCTCTTGCTCTGGCTGCTTTTTACAGTTAACATACACAGTCTTCCAGTTACTTTTTGAGTTACAACATTCTGCAGTATGACAATAATCATTTTTCACTCATCTGCTCCATAAATTATTTCTGTGGAAGCAACTCTATTTAAGTAGAAAACTCATTAAAAATGGCCTTTTTTGAAGAGGCTTAAGCCGAAGTTGGACTCCTGTTCATAATCTTTACCTTCTCATCTAATAGTCTATTTGCATCTTCTAATTATTATTTATTCACTTCTTTTTAATATTGCATCAACATTCAAGCAGCTCCTTCTCATTAACTGGCCTGAGTACATAAAAGAAATTAATGCCGTTTAGTTTCCCTCTGGAAGCATGGGGCTCCAAGGATTCATTTATTATAAAGTATTAAGAATTAATATTGTGGCAGTGTCCTGGCGTGAAGCCCTTGGTCAGTCTTCCCTAAATAGAAAACGAAATCAATTTCAGAGAATGAGGCAGCCAGTCATGGTGCTATGAAAAGATTCTTCTTCTCCGGGATATTGTTGAATACCAAGAAATCTGCAATAGAGTCCTTCAAAAATGCTAACAGGATACAGAAAGGAGGATTTGAAACATGAAAAAGAAAATCAGAAAATAGAAGGGAAGAAAGAGGCCATATAGTGATGGTAATCACTTGCCACAAGCACCTCCATTTTGTAACATCTGGCAGAAATGAATCCATTTTGTAAGCAGAGTTCACTTTAGGACTGAGTAATTTCAACAACAAGAAACTGTTGCTTTGACAAATATAAATAACTGGCAAATAAGGTGATTTACTATTTAGTGATAAACATAATTAGCAGATATGATATTGTTTTGCTAAATTGTTTTATTTTTGTTTAGAGATAAACTAGATGTACCTTCTGATATATATCTATTAATGCTGGGAGGAAACTGCCAATCAAAAAATACATTATGCAATTAACCATCAATCAAAAAATCAGGTATAAAAATATTCATATTTTTAACTAGAAACCTAAAAGACCTATTGCAGTTCTCCAACATCAGCCTGTTACAGAGTGGCTCCCAGAGTAGATTCTTGCATTGTGAATATGAATATACTGATTGATAGAGTCTATAATATTTATAGGAAATATGGGGGGATTGATGAACAAGGGATACGGAAGGTTTTATAGCAGGGAATGGAAGAGTTGAAGGGAGAGAGGGAATATGGCTGCCAGTGAGGTAAAAGGAGAGAGATGTCCTCTGCTGAGAAGCTATCTTTGAAAGATGGGGTTCTCAAGAAATGGCCTGTTATGACAGCCTGAGGGGACATCTTCACTATAGATTGATGTTGAAGATGCCCCAGAACAGGTAAGGATGGACCCTCCTGAGGGACAAGCCACCCCCCGGACCAAGTCCGCCCAGCAGGGGTCCAATAAGGACCGTTTCTAGTTGAATGGCTGTCCTGAGGTTCAGCTCCCTCTATGCCCCCTGAAATGATAGTCCTCTTATCTGACTGCACCCTTCAAATAAAGACACATTTTAATAACAAGTTGGATTGGGAGGAATCAGGGAAGAGGGAATCGGGGTTTCCCCAGATTGGGTTTGTCTCTCTCAGCTTTTGAGCTGAGGCCAGGCCTCACAGGCTGGTGGAGGGCTTCTTTTATTCCTGTCTATGCGAATGCGAGCTTTCTTAAGTTCAAAGGCTTTAGCAGCAGACAGCAAGAGGAAGAAAGTTCTAACTTTCAGAGCTGATTGGGCCTGTATCTTTGGGCTGATGCCCCTATTGACCGGCCTTACAGTCCAAATTGCTTCCCTTAAGTCCTTTTGTCCAATGAACACGACCACAGGGAATCAGGTAGAGCACATGGTTGGGAAATTCAGAAATAGAGGCACTTCTATCCAGAGACAGGGAGGGAGAGACTCCTTCCAGTTCCAGAGCCAGGAAGGAAGTGCTGGTCACAAGACCAACTGCCACTCCCAGTTGTCCCTCCCCCCACCAACTGTCAGTCTTGTCAATATCTTCTCTCTAACACTCCAACTGCTGTTTGTTCCAACTCAGTGGCAGAAAGTCCAAAACTTGCTTCAGTTTTCCTTTCCACAATCATTATGGATGAGAGATGCACATCCTCTGTGTGAGAAGTAACGGAATCTTGGCATGAATATTGGTATAAAACATGCTCAGTTGAAGCTGCAGGAAACATGTTGGTGGTTCTTTTCTAGAGGGATTGATGTTTGTATTGGAAAAAAGAGCATTCATTGAGAAGGGATAAACCAGGTAAAGGTAAAACTCAGCCTTAATCAGCTTCGAGAGTGGTAAATTCATTTTGAGAGTGCTCTGTACCCTTTAAAATTCTTTATATTTGAATGAGAAGATTTGACCATTTCAGAGTTAGAAGGTACTTTAGAGGTTATATAATACTATCACATAATTTTCAAGAAAATCAGAGGTTCAGAAAACTTAAGTGATTGGAGATCATTGGTTTAGACTTTGAAGAGATTATAAAGATCATCTTCCCCTGTAGCTCATTGAATTAAATGACTCTCGGCCATCCAGATAGTAAGTAGAAAGGTACGGATTGGAACACATTCTCTGATTTTATATTTGGCGTTACTTTTATAGACTATATTGCCATCTTTACTCAGCCTTTGGCTTTCAAAACTTTTAATTATCTCATTTGACTCCAAACATCTGGTAATGTAGATAAGAAAGATATTATTCCCAACTTACAGATGAGTTTATTGTTATTATCATTGTTCGTCCTTCATTTTCTAAGAGGACCATTGACATTATGGGATGTGAATTAGATTTAAGCGAGGCAGACTTGTGAAAAGCCATCAGCCTTACTCTTTCATCCAGATGGGGGTCAGTTATGTGTTCCAGGAAACACAAGTAGAGACAGAGCTAGTATCCAATTCTCCTTGTCCAATATTCTTTCCTCATATCTGAAATGACATTAGGAAAGTAAAAGGAATCACCCAGTGCTGAAAATTGGGCTGAATAAGTTGAGCAGTGTAGCGGAGACATGTCTGCTACCATTCAGATATAGCTATTTCGATACATGCAAAGTTGTTTCTGTAGATTCTCTCATTTTCTCTTTGCATTAATCATGTGATTTTGATAGGTAATGTTTACAAATTAGGAAACAGTTTTGGAGAGGTCATGGAGCTTATGTCAGAGGTGGTTCTTTATTCAAGCCCTTCTTTTCTTTCTATTGTACCATACTACCATCATTTCCTATTGGGTTTGGGATCACATGGATCTGGTTTTGAATCCTGGCTTTGTTGTTATTTGAGTAATATAAGACAAATTACTTAGTGTCCCCAGGATCCAGCTTCCCCATTTGTAAAAGGGATGGGTTGAATAGTATTATTTGTGTCCTTGAATCGCTATGGTCTACACATTATAAACTGACTGTGAGTTGAGAGTTAGGTTTGGCAGTGGCAAAGAAAGATGGACACAGAACTTAGAAAGGGAACTAAATTATTTTAAAAAGTAATCAGAGCCTAAAAGGCAGAGAGAAAGGACAGGTCTAAAAAGAAATCAGATAAAGTAACAAGGAGAGAGGAAAATGTTGAAAAAAGAAAAAAGGAAGAAGAAGGAAGAGCAATTAGGAAAGAACAAAGGAACAGCTAAAGAAAGTTAGCTTTGTAAGCAGAGATGACAAGAGAGCAAGAGCAAGAGATCCCCTAATATTCTAATAGTTTTCTGTTCCATTCACTTCCTCTGCCAATGATATTCTGAGTTCTTTCCCAATCCTTATCCCATCAACCATGCTTTCATTCCATATCTTTAATTCTCAGTTGAAGCCAGATGCATCCAGCAGTGGAAACAAGGGTTGTTAAATGCTCAGAAAGGATAATTGAAGCACTGTTAAATGAAGAGTGCTTTTTACACTCTGAGGACAGGAGAGTTGCTTTGAAGCTTGGCAAATCGCTTTAGTGCACTTACAGCACTCTTACACAAACTAATGTAACTGCAGTTAGTATACAAAAGGGCAACTGGATTTTAGTCTGCTAAAATGTACTGTGCTAGAGCCAATGAGAGATGTACTAAACCAAGAGTTTTTGTGCTGGAAAGTTAGATCTTAGCACATTTACACATGTACTGGAGAGAAATAAATGGCTGCTTAGAAGTTCAAAAGCCCATGCTCAGGTCTGCTTTACTGGAGAGAAGACGATCCTTCTCTGTCAATTTATTATTGTTCACTCCATGCAGATAGGTTCTGCGTGCTTGGTACGGGGCTGGCAGCAGTAGATGCCTGCATCATTAGCAATTAACTCAGTATCATTCTTGTACAGTCTCCATTCTCCCTCCCATTACTCTCATTCCAAATAATTTGAACACTGACTGCCAAGGACTGTCAAGCTCAGTACTCATACTAATAATCCATGACTCACTTGGTCTCTAGCAATCTGTATCTGAACAACCACCTTCATTCTAATACCTTTTCCACTCATTCCTTAATCTTATTGGGCTATGGCTATAGATGCACACTGCACTGCCACAATGTTCTAATCTTCTTTTATGTTATTCCCCAAGGGCAGTGTTTCACATGCCCCAACTGTCTACCCAAAGCCCAAAGATAATTCTGGAGGCACCCAACCCCTAGCTCTCTCCCCAAATCACAGACAACAACTTTTCCTTCAAGTTTCCCAATGGGTAATCATGGAGAGATGGAGATTCCCTAACAAGATGTGTCTTTCCCTTTTTTTTGGCAACCTCAGACCCAGATCCATTTGGTTTAAAGCAGGGCTTCTTAACCTGGAATCAATATACCACTGAGGGATCCATTTATCGATGTCAGGATTTATGTGAATTTGGACTGGGGAAATAAATATCAGAGCTTTCTTTTCACTCATCTTTAGTTTGCCTTGTAATTCTACGTATTTTATTTTGTAACTTTAGAACCTTTTTTCTGAGAAGGGCTTCCCAGGCTTCATCAGACTTTCACACATATTCTCTCTGTCTCTGTCTGTCTCTCTTACACACACACACACACACACACACACACACACAGATGGAGGTTCAGAATTCCTTGTCTAAGGAGAGGAAAAGAAGAAGCACAGGTCATTTCTCAGAGGACATGATAGCCTAGATAATTCAAGTAAAGAAGAAAAAAGATGTAGTATTATTGATCAATAAAAATCAGAAATTATTCAGAACATTGAAAACATTGAACTCACTCACACTGATGTGCATAAACCTTAGGTAGCTATAGAGTCAAGGAGTTAAGAGCATGAAACTATCAACCAGAGGGTAACCCTGACTATGTTTTACTAGACTATAAGATCCTGGAGGATTGGAAAAGTCTTACTCTTCCTTGTAGCCTTCTGAGTTAAAGGATGCATTGGTGCAGGCAGGTTATATTATTAAAGGCATTCATGTGGCTGAGGAGAAGGAAGATGTGACCTTGACCACTAGTGATCATATTTGTTTCTGTGTCTTCTCCCCTCGCATTATTTGTATGGAGTTGAGAAATGGGGAAACCTAAACCCCAAGAGCCCTGGAGAGTTGACTTGAAGAGTATCCTGTAAACTGGGGCTGCCTAGATAAAATTGATCAATTAGAATTTAATCAAGGAGTCACAGAGAATTTGTAACCTTCAGTCAGAATGCAATTCCCAACAGAAACATGGCGCTGGATGATAAGGAAGCCAAGGTGAATAAGTAGACTTAATTCTGAATGGTTAGTCTGTGCTGCCAGCAGCTTGAAATTTGGGGGTAAAGAGTCTTCCAAAGAGGAAATGCTTATTCTAGCAAGGGTTGGAGGAAAATCCTCTGGTAGGAGTTTCACTAGTTTGATAATTGGATGTCCTGTGGCTTTCCTGTTGTTGCAGTAATACTTTTCATTTAAGCATTACATCTATTTTTCATTTAGATGAAAGAATGGTAGGGAAAATAGAACCTGATTCAAAAGTTGATTTCTAAGACATAATAAGAAATGATCGACTATAAAGCATTTGAAGATAGTTTATGAAAGGTTTTACATGAGAGAGCTTTCTTCTCCCCCCCCCATCATATATAGTTGTAGAAATTAAAAAAGCTATTTCTGAGAAAGTTCATATTTTAAGAAAAGAAAATATATATTAGGTCATGGATGTTTTAATTATATTAAATAAAATGCTTAGGAATATTAAGTAAGTAAGCCAATCATACTGATAGACAGTTGATTAAAGTGCATATTAAGTCACTTCTTGCTTCTTTTAGAAATTCATACAATTCTATATAATTCATTTTCAGAATAGAAACACTATAAAAATCCTCATCTATGATGTTCTTAGTATCTGGAACTCATAATGAATAAAATATCTTTATATACAAATATTAGTAGAGATTTAAAAATATTCTCATCCATTATTCCATGCAAATTTAAAAATAATAAAATGATTGATGAAAGTGAAATTTTAAAATAATATATTATATGCTGTTCCTTCCTCCCCTCCACAAGAGGCTTTGGGTTGTGAGAGCCAGATCTGATTCTAGTGCTCTGAGCTTAAAAGTACTATTATCTTTCTCTACCCCAATATCAGAGCAAAACTTCGGGGAACTCTCTAAATCAAACCTTAGGTATGGCTCGTGTCTTCCCAAATGTGGCTAACAAGTTCCCCTCATACAAAGGTATTTACAGTGCAATATAGGTTTAAGGAAAAGGACAAATTTATTTTGTCTACTAGAGACACTACATGTCACATAGAACTCAAAGGAAGGTAGATGTGAACAGGAAGTAGAAAACACAAATAAACCATTCTGGGAATTAAAGACTTTTATTCAGGGATCTTGTCAGGTAGTTTACATTGAATTGAGACCTGCATTGTCCTAGAAATGCAATGCAGTTATCATGGAGGCACAGAGCCCCTAGCTAGCATAGCATCATTTTTGTCTTTTAGCTATAGGATACTCCTCTTGGTGGTCCTCTTCTTTGAAAAATGTTTTCATTTTACAGAGGAAGAACTGAAGCAAATGGAGGTTAAGTGATTTGCCCAAGGTCACAGAGCTAATAAATGTCAAAGCCAGATTTGAACTCAGATCTTCCTGACTCCAGGACTCCAGGTACTACTTTCAGGTGGAAGAGGCAGACTTTAGCCTTCAGAACTGGCACTGAAGACTCACATCCTCCATTGCCTGCCTCCATTCGGTTTGGACCTATTTGAGCTGTTTTAATCATGTTCCCAACTTGCCACTGAAGGTCAGCTTCCATACCATGTTTCTTCCACACTCTCTCGTGCTCTGTGAGAGTATGAACATGCGTTTTGGGGCAAGGGTGGAGAAGGGAGGGAAACTACAGCTCTCAGATGCTTCCCTGTCATTTGACCTAGTGAGGTCTCTTGCTTGCCCTGTCTGTACCTGCGGGGTTTTAAGTTCAGACTCATAAACAATGTTGTTTTCTCCGGGGGGAACCTCATCTCTCCATTTACCATGGACAGCTCCCACACATTGGCGTTGCTCCCCTGAGCAGGGAAGACGCTCTCCACCCAGCCTTCTTCTTTGCAGTAAGTTCCTGGTAGAGATTACCTGTTTCAAGGGAGAATGGTTCAAAACAGAAAAGGCATCATTTCCCCCTCCCTCCTATACACTGAAGAGAGAAGAGAAGCTCCCCTCAAAGGAACCTGCCCGTCTCAGTCGTCTTGGGGGCTTTGCAGGACAAGGACAATCAACCAGAAGAGTCCACTGGGCTCTCCCAGCGAGGGAGGCACATGGCTTTCATTCAGGGACTAGTGGGGGGGGGGGCGAAGGATATGTGGGCGTATGTATAACTGTGTCTTCATAGTGGAACCAGAATGGCTGATGGAGAATTCCATAGGACCCTTTGATTTAAACATCCATATATTCAGCTGGGAAAAGATCCGGCTGAAGTAAATAATTTGGGACAGACTTCTAACCTTTGAGTTATGATGTGTTGAACCATCTGAAGAATATGTTCTATATTTGCATGGCCTTTTATCAACGCCTTCTTATTTTACTAGGATGCTCTAAAGAGAGGTGGAAAATGACCAAAATTTATCCTGAGGTCCTCTAAGAGATGCGGTTTTATAAGCCACCTTACAGAATAATAAGGGAAATGGGTAGAGATGACAAAAAAATCTGTTTATATTTCTTTTGTCTCAAATTCTAGCTTTCTAACACCATCTTCAGTTCTTTTTCTGACTTAAGTACTTTTGAGCACTTTGGGAGGTTCTTAATTCCAGCTGTACATTTCCTCAAAACATAATTCTGTTCATCTTAAAATAGAAACGAGCCCTTCCATTTGTTTTTCTTCCAGCTACAACCTTGTCTCTTCTCACCTTCAGTCAACAAGAAGCCAAGCCACAGTCCACATCTTTTTCAAACCAGGAGTCTTTACTCAGAACTTTTGCCCAGTCTAAATTGTATTATCCTAAGTCCCTGGCCTCCTTTCTAAATATGCCAAGGTCACTTTCACAAGATATTTTCCCTGCTCAGTAGGTTATGATTCAGTCAGCCCTGCTCATATCATATGCAAC
>NC_077229.1:529466027-529581027 GCF_027887165.1 Monodelphis domestica | reverse complement strand
GCCATTGCTTGTGGATGGTGGTTTGAGCTGCAAATTTGAGAGAGGTGAGCTCTCTGAGATGGACCTGGCCATTCCTTACTCTCTCTGGTCTGAGAGCTTTTATGGCTATTTTCCTGAGGCGTTGCACGAGCTGATTGGATTGTGAGGAATCCTATGGAGTGAGAGATAGCTGGGCTTGCTGAAATTGTCGGAAGAGTCAACCCGAGGGGCTTGGCAGTTCTTTGGCTTAAGGGAACTGAAGCTCACAATAGCATCCCACTTTCTCAGCATCTTGTTAGGAATGGTTGTGATTGAAAAGATCTGGAGCAGAAAAGGAGGGGCACAAGGGAGATATGGTGAAGACCAGAAACCGATTTTTATGGTGCAGATTGTGGATGGAGAGGCTGAGGACATCAAGACTAGCAATTCACATTTCTTTTAGGCAGTTTGGCTTCCCCGCTTAGGCATCGTCCTCAAAGGTTGCTGTAAGTACTTGCCTCCTTTCTGGCACATGTATTGTATGTCTTGGTGGGGGGATATGAACCCAATTTATCCATGCACTGTGTTGTCTTGATTATTCCTAGATTTACCACATATTGAATAACTATGACGTGATAATTATTTTCCCTTTTGCCATCTAGCTAAATGAGTTGAATGTTTAATAGTGACTAGTGTGATGGCAAACGGATCTGCATAAGTGGACATCAAGCCATTGGGGATCCAGGTGCAATGATGGTGACTAGAAGGAAATGTAGCTCCACCACGACAGAATTATCCTTAGGACCTTCGGGACTGTGTGAACTTCAGATCTGCCAATGTGAAAGCAGGGGAAAGACCCAGCCAGGAGAGGCAGGGAGTTTGGGGAGCCACATGCGGTGCTGCATGATCGATCACTGCTCAAGCTTTCTTGATTCTGCTTCCAACTCCTCTTTCGAGCTTTCTCTTTCTCTCCTTTCATGTGGCCACCAGTGTAGTGCAGACTCTTTCCTAAAATGACCATCGAATTGACCAGTAACCCTCCCTTCTCAAATCCATCACTCACACAGCTGCCAAAATAACCTTCCCAAGGCAACGCCGTTCCCTTATTTCTGCACTTTATTGTGAATTAAACAGTCTTTGACAAAAAGAAACATTGCAAGATATAGAGAATAAAACGTTGATGATTTTGGGGAAACTAATGTTAATTTGATTTAGGAAATGAAGAAATAAATATGTTAGTACTAATAAGGTAGCAGCAAAAAATCACCGTATTTTGCCCCATCCGCCAACTTCTTTTTTGTTCTGTGAAATTTCAAAGTGTTTGTGCTGTTCCTTTTTTCATGTCTCTCATTACTCACTACTCAAATGACCTCATCTAAACTAGACAACCTTTCTTATAACGAATACGCACGCACAAGCAAAGCAGTTCTCTGCAATGTATTATCTGAGAGCAGATGCCTGCTTCTTCGCTTCTGCCAAGTGGGCAGAGGAATGTGTCATCATCGTGCTCTGACCTCATGATTCGTGACTGCTTTGGTAAGAGTGTTTCCCTTCATAGAGTTACTGTGGACACTGGGCAAATAGTTTTTTATTCTGTCCATTTCTCTCTGTGTCAGCTCTTGTCTTTCCGTATTTGTTTGAATCGGTCCCGTTCATTTCTTATGACACAACAAAATCCCACAGCGGGCGTATGACACAACTTGTTCAGCTATTTCACCAATCATGGACACCTATTTCATTTCTAGTTCTTTTCTATGCCAAAAAAGTGCTATTAAATGTAGGGAGGCTAAATGGTCTGGGTGTGCAAGGCACACTGATAATAAGAACTGGAGACAGTGTTTGAAATCGGGCTCTCTAGTTCTTCAAGAATACAATTTCAGGAATGTCCCCACCACACTTTATTTCACTCCTTTCTTTCCACCATCTACCTCTCTCAATTACCCCCTAGAGTCCAAGTCCTAGTGAGACACACTTCTTGGGACATCTGACTGGTTTGGAATGTTATTTCAGAAAAGCCCTACATATGCTTCACGTGGCAAATGTGTTACCCTCTCCTCATGGTTGGTACTTGTTCTTGCCCCTGCCTCCCTGTCCTTCCAGTTTGGGATTTACGAATATCAAAGCAACTCTTACCAGGAAATCCCTTATAGTCCCACCCGCCATTATCCAACTCGGAGAGGACATCACCAAGAGTACGGACGTGAATGGTCCAGGAGCAGCAGGGGAATGACATGGGAGAAGGAGGCAGTCAGCCTGGGGAAGAGACAGAGGACAGAGAAAAGGACAGTCTCTTATGTAACGGCCAAGCAGAGCTGGGAATGCTTGGGCAGCATCAACATATAGCAGGTAGAGGTGGGTCCCATTCTTACAAGGTTCTAATTGGAGGGGGTTAGGGAGAAACCTGATTTTGGTCATACCACCTTGGGCTTACTTAGCTCATTGGCATGTTAATAACCCTAAATGATCAGAGCCAGCTTAATTCAAGAACCTGCTCTGTCTACTGATTGACATGGGAGTTTTGACCTGCTGAGTTTGACTCGTGCTGGTTTGCTCCTTTTTAGGCAACCTGTCCCCCCTCTACCAGTCCCCGAACTCCCTACACACCTCACTTCTGGGAGCTTTTCATATATAAGGGACTTAGTATTGTAAAAACTAAAATTAATATACAACAACTCCAAATGTTACATTTTATAAGATTTATTAATAATCACTAGAAGTAGCAAAATAAAAAGGGAACAAAATAAAACCACGTGCCTGTGGCTAATCTATCTGCTCAGACAACCCACTCCACCCATGTCCCAACCCAGGAAGGCAAGAGAGCTAGCCACGGAAGCCCACCCAATTTATCTCCTGTCTACATCAACAGGTAATGACAGGAAATCAGTGTGCTAATGGGAAATGTAGTTCAAAGGCACAAGATTTCCAATTACACAGTTGGACACCTGATTACCTTAGCCCAAAGTGGTTCAGCACTCCTGGGCTCAAGAGATCCACCAGCAGCCAAGACTCCAGGCATGCATCACCATGCCTAGATCATAATGAGGTCCTCTGATATTGAGACAGCTAGATAGCACAGTGGGTAGAGAGATGACCTCATAGTCGGGAAGACCTGAGTTTGAATCTTGTCTCAGATATTTCCTAGCTGGGTGACCCTGAGCAAGTAATAGAATGTCAGTCTGCCTCGTTTCTTCATTTGTAAAATGGGGATAACAAGAGTACCTACATTCCAGGATTACTGTGAGGATAAAGTAAGAAATATCTAGAAAGCATTTTGCAAATCTTAAAACACTATAAATGCTAGCTATTATTGCTGAAGATCATTTTGCCCCTTTAAATTGATCAAGAATAATTGCCTTTCTTAGGCTCTGTTTCACAAGTCAATCTTCTTCATTGTGAACAAATATTTCACAAGGACCTGTGTGTGCCCAGACCCCGCCCTCCTAGCTACTTCAATTGGGAATTCACTCACTTTACTATTCAAAAACGTAAGAGTCCTCCTATTTGCCTCTAAGATAAAGGTCGGACTACTCACGTTGGCATTTAAACTCCTTCACAGTTTGCTTCTAATCTATCTTTCCAAATTCATCTCACAGCGTTTTCCTTTGTGTACTCTTTATTCTAGGCGAACTCTGTTTCTTGAATATGGCATCCTTCGGCTTCCACTTCACAGATTGTCCCTCCTCCCTCCCTCCCTTATGTCTGGAATTCACTTGCTCTTAATCTTAAACTCTTGCAATCTGTGGCTTTCTTCAGTAATCATTTTGGTGACTGCTTCATCTATAGCATCTCTGCCAGTGACTCTTGCTTTAAACAATTTCACCCTCTCCTCTATTTGTTGGCTCTTTTATTTAATTATACGTGTTCATGTTGCACCCCCCGAGTGGAATGTAGATCGTTGAGGGCACGTCCCATCCTCAGCACTTAGTAGAGTGCTTTGCCCATGCTGGGTTTAGTAAATATTTGTTAAATTAAATAAAGTTGTGGGCAATCATAGTTAAAGAAATTCTGTTCTCGTCCTGGACACTCTTACACCTTTAAGATTTCTTTAAACATATGAACAGGGAAAAAATAACTAGAAGGGAAAATTGATTGTAGCCTTTGGGTGATAGCTAGTACATATTTGAAAGATCAATTTAAATCTATAAAGTAATTAGAAAATTCTCCTCTGGTAGAATGAGAGTGAATACATAAATGGTTGTTTTTTAATGTTTATCCTAAATTTTGCCATTAAATGACCCCTCTAACTCTTATCCCATTTTATTAAAATGAGAGATGAAACTCGGGTTACTCTTAAAGTACTTAAATTTAGCAACAGAACAAATCTTCAACCCCTGTTCCCTCAGTTGCCCTGGGAATCTCCAAGCCTAGGCACAGTGTTCAGAGAACCTGGGTTTGGTATCTCTTCATAACCATTCCCGACAAAACCACAATGGATCCTTTTTTAGCCTGTCAGAGGACATAATTAGTTCAATGTAAAGTCATGTAAGGGAAGAGTATAATAAGAAAAATATTAACAAAACATTTTTCCATAAAATTTTGGATACTCACCCACCAATATAGACACCGTTAATGGCAAGAATGAATATCTATTGCAAACAGTCATGAAGAGACACATCCAAATCAACTCTTTATTGCCAGATTACATGCATGGAGGGCCAAGTGCTTCTGACGCTGCAGGGCTGTGGATGTCCTCTGACAGATAACGGCAGCACACTGCTCCTATTGGCTACCAGCACCAGGCCAGGAAACTGAACTGCTTCCCTTTGAATTGTCTTAGGAAGACTCTCAAGGTTATCTGGCAAGATGACGCGCCAGATACTGAGGTCCTCTCTCAAGCTGAACTGCCAAGCTGCAAACCTTACTACACACAATGAACTTCCATGGGCTGGCCATGTAGCCCAAAAGCCTAATGTACACTTACCTAAAAGACCATTTTATAAAGAATTCTCCCATTATCAGGTGCTCACGTGGCGGTCAGAAGAAGCAGGGCAAGGACATTCTTAAGGTCTCTCTGAAGAACTTTTTCTGTTGATTGTAAGACATGGGAGCCACTGGCACAGGACTGTCCAACATGGCGTGGCTGCATCAAGGAATCAAGACATCCTCATCCCACATGTTCACATGGTCTATTTGTGCCAAACCTGGAGTGGAGACTTCTGAGGTCATACTGACCTGATCATTCACAGTTCAACGCCCCGTATCCTGACCTCAATATTGTGATGTCATTGGTCTTCTTCTAGCATGAAGGGTGAACAACAAGAACAAGGTCTCTGAAGACACTAGTCCTGGTGGCCTTACATGCCTTTGCTTTGATAGTGTTCTATTGGTCTTATAGTCATTTCCAGCTCAGTCCTACTGCATATAAAGTTTGGAGATTCCCTTTGCTTCCAATTTTTTATTTTAAATAGAATCATGCCAAGATGATAGCTCTTCTTCTTCAGAGGAGTGAATTCTGTTATCATTTCTCTATGTTCAACTGCAGACTTCTTAAAACTATTTCAGAAATTAGTATTGTTAGAAATGAAAAAAATCAATAAAAGTCTTTTTTTAACACTATACCTAAAACAAAAAGAAATGCAAAAAGGGTCACAAAATGGATTTTGATTACTACTTTGTCAGATCTTATATATCTAGATGTATATATCTATGCTTGTTTTCAAAGACTGTTAAATTTTTAATAAAAACAATAAATTTAAAATAAATGTATTCAAAAAGAAAATGAAAAGCACTCTGTCATGAGTCTAGTAAGGAAGCATTTGGTGACATCTCTCCCAAGGAGCATGTGGGAGGTCTGTCTGGAATGAAAAGGCTATTCAAAGAGATATTCCAACTGTTTGGGAAATGAATCCATCCCATCTAAATAGTGGCTTTGGGGTATTACATTTTTGTCTAATTTCATGATCACTGAGGATAGTGTCTCTATCAACATTTTCATTGGGACAAAGTGAGTAATTCTTCACAGCTCCCTTCTTAATTTCTTATTGCTAAACAGCATCAAAGTAATATCAATTTAAAAACTACCCTTCTATTAACTTCCAAGATCTTTCTGGGTTTTATCTTTTCTCCTCCTATTCCCTAAACTCCAAGGCAGTTTTGACTTCCCATGGAAATTTTTGGAAAAGGTAAAAAACAAATCCTGATTCCAAAGGCACTCAATGTTTTTCTCTCTTCTGTTTGTATTCTTGGCCACATTTTTGAAAACAATCTATCTATCTATCTATCTATCTATCTATCTATCTATCTATCTATCTATCTATCTGTCTGTCTGTCTGTCTGTCTGTCTGTCTGTCTGTCTGTCTGTCTGTCTTTGTATCTATCTATCAACCTGTCTGTCTGTCCATCTATCTATCTATCTATCTATCTATCTATCTATCTATCTATCTATCTATCTGTCTTTGTATCTATCAACCTGTCTGTCTGTCCATCCATCCATCCATCCATCCATCCATCCATCTATCTATCTATCTATCTATCTATCTATCTATCTATCTATCTACCTATCTCTGTCTATTTACATGTATGTATGCATATATATGCTGTTATATATGTAAATAATTTCATCTTAATTTCTATCTCTATCTCTTTCAAATTTAAAGCCTTAAAGAAGAATAGATGGATTATATTTTCATAGGAGAATAGATTGAGAGTTGGCAGGGATCTCAGAGGCTATGTACTTCATTTCCTTTAGTTTACATGCCAGGAAACTGAGGTCTAATGAGGCTAAATGATTTGTCATACTGATCAATAAGAATTGAAATGGGATTGGAACACAGTTCTCCAACTCTACAAGAGTACTATTTCAGGACAGTCCCGTCCATACTTCATTTCCCTCCTTACTTTCCACCCATCTCCTTCAGAGGCCTCTCATCAACCACCTCCCTCCATCCCACATTACAGTCCATACATTGGAGGAATTTCTATCCCAGGACATTGCTCTTCTGGTTTGTGACGGCCTTTTAAAAAAAGTGCTATTTCAGAAAAGTCCCACATATGCTTCATTTTACTTCATGCATCTCTTTTATAAGCTGGTTTACTACTAAGCTATCACATTATCAAGGCCTCTAATTTTTTTTTTGCCCTTATCTCCTTCTTCCTCCATTTCTGAAGTAATGAACATCATATTGGCTCTCCCATTCAAATCCTGTCTAACCCAACTCGGTTCCTGTAAATTTCTGGATCAAATTTCAACCTGCCTCTAATCCCAATGACCAGCACCACTATGGTTGTTGTTTCCTTCAATAGAATGTGAATCCTTTGAGAGAGGAGACTGTTATTGATTTGTATCCCAACATTAGGCATATAGTAATTGAATAATTCATTCATTTCCAGTGATCTTTGCCTCTCATTGGGCAATATCATAGTTATTGCGATTTTCGTCATACTTTCTGAGGCTCTAATTTTCCTGCTTTTCACGCTGTCCTTAAAAGGTAACCTTTCTGCAGGCTTTTTGCTCTTTGAGGTCCTTGTGTCCTTAATGCATTTATAGGAAATGAATAGACTTGAGGCAATCAATAAGGAATCATCTATTTAGTCCTTTTGTGTAATGTAGTTAACTCTTTACTTTAAATATGACATTTTCTCCATTCTGAATCATCTGTCAATTTATTTCTAGATCTGAATCTGGGTAGTTGTAATCCATAGATTGCCCTGCTCCCTACAACCCAGAACCTTTTTCCTCAGTGACTTCAGTGCTTATCTCAGTTTCTCTGTCTAATTTCTTCCCCCCCCCTCCATACTGGGGTCCTTAAAACATACATTTTGATGCTGTCTAAAATGTGATGATGTCCCAGTTTCTTACTCTGTCCTTCATCTACACATATTCCACTTTCATCTTCATTAAGTCCAAATTCCCTTATACGATCATATCTTTTATCATTCCATCATTTTTGTGCTTTATCATTGATATGATTGTCCCTTACCCTTTCTGTTGAATTCCATTCCCTTCACTTCTGAGTTTTTTCCTAGGCCAAGGTGGTACCATAGATAAAGGTCTGGACTCAAAGCAAGGAAAACCAGAATTCAAATCCAGTCATACAGACTTACTAGCTCTATGACCTTGGGCAAGTCTACTTCTGTTTGCCTCTGTTTTCTAATTTGTAAAATAGGGATAATAATCCTACCCCCTTCCCAGAGCTGTTGCAAAGATGGAATGAGTTAATGTTTGTAAAGGGCTTAAAATACTAATTGGTGCTGTTGTCATTGTCATCATCATTATTTTCTCTTCTCTTTTCTTACTTGTCTTTTTGGTTAATCAACTCAAATCAGCACAAATCTCACCCTTTAATCAGTATATGCTTTGTCTAGTTCCAACTCTGAATCCCTACTATCCTCCATTTCCTCCATTTCTATTTAATCCTTGATAAATAAAGGCAGAAAAAAAAACCTAATGAACTTCAGCTGACTGAGTCCATTACAAACTTACGTGATCTACTCTGTCAGGGCATCATGACAGCAAGGGAAACAGTCTATTCTTCCCCGATTGCTTTACTTTCCCAAGTGTCTGTTCCAGCACTTACTTGTCCCTCATCAGCTCCTGGGTTCCATGATTTTTTTCCTACACAGATGATTCCAAGTGCTCTATGTGCAGGCTTGGTCTCCCTGCTGGGCACAGTGGCTTAGACTTCTCAGACTGGTTGTGCTCTAGGCATTTCAACCATCCCCCCATTCTCCCTGTCACTATCACAGTCACTGCCATCTTCTGGGTCAGTCTTGCTCATTCACGTTTCTAATCTGCTGACAAATCTTTTAATTTGTACTTTTGCATTTCTCGCACATCTCTTGTTCTCTATATTCATATAGCAGCCGAACAACCATATGAAAAATTGCTTCCAATGACTAAATGAAAGAGAAATGTAAATCAAAACAACTCTCGAGTTTTACTTCCATTTGGCAGATAGGAAAAGAAAGGAATATTTATTGTTGTTGACATTACGGAAAGACAGAAGCACGCTAATGGAGTGTTGATAGAAATATGAATGGAACAACCATTCTGGAAGGCAACTTGTAATTATGCTATTCAAGTGACAAAAACGTCTCTGTCTGTCTTTCTGGTTCTGTGTTCTTGGAGAGCAGACATATAATCAATTTCCAGGCTCATCACAGAGCTTTTATTGTTCCGCGTAACCTGCCAAAGCTGGTAATCCTTTGGCATAGACTTGTCATAGACAGGAACAGACAAGGCAAAGGCATGGCAGGGGTTGAAATAAACTTTCTCTGCCCTGCTTGTCATCTTACCTCCTCTATTCCTCTCCCACCCTCCATCCCAAGACATTCACAGTTCGCTCTCCTTATCTCTGACCTTGGGTTTTTTAGTTCAAGCCTCTAGTGGTTGAGGAATGTTGCATCCTTTTTAGTCCCTTGACCTGATCTCTAATAGCACCTTTCTCTTGTTTAGTCATCTTGTCAAATATGCTTGAGAAACAATTCCTCTATTGTTCTACAGCAGGAGACAAAGATTCTGTGTTCAGAGTGGTGATGCTGTCAGGAAGGATAGGGGCAGTGGGGAGAAGAACCCAACAGGCTAGTACATAATAAGGGGAGTCCTCCAATAGTTTAATTTATTTTTTATGGCATTTGTCATACCATGCTGCCCTTTTCCTACTTGTGTCCTTAAATAAAAAATACTACGAGTTGTGTTTACCAGGATGGAATTCATCTCTTGAATGATCATTATTGAAATGTCTATTATAGAATTTTAGTATAATTCATAGCATATTAATTTATTGCTAAGTCCTAACAGGTTGCAATTGATTTTTCTATCAATTTTTTTAACACAAAACTGAAATGTCTGATGATCTGTAAACCTTGGATAGATTTCATCTTGCTGATATTTCAGAACAAGTCTAGAGATTAGGATGGAATCAAGTAATGTGACTGTAATTAAATTTTGGGGAGGAAAATGTACAAAGAAAAGCCCAAGAAAGATAACTGGCTTCCTTCTCTACCTCCCCTATTCATAGTTTTTGCACTCTAGGGACAGACTCTGTAAACCCTGGACTGTTTAAATTAAACAGATCAATCATCCTAAGGGACAAGGGCAGCCTACTGCTTTGATGAACACCTCCTTTGAATTGATTTCTTCAGCTTTGTTTTCCTTGGGTTGGTTGATGCTTCTTTTTTGTGTATTTTTCAGGTTGGAGTCAACTTATAGGCAGCTGCCTCTGGTTTGTCATTTGTGACATGTTGAAAGGCTCAGTCTGCCCTTAAACACCTCCTACAGTAGCTTTCCAGGTAGTTCAAATTCCACCATTATATTCATTTCTCAGAGTGAAAATGTAATCGAGTGAAAGGCAAGTTAATGCATTAGCTCATTAACAGCAATTAACATTAACGAAGATTAATTCTTTAATTCCTTAGTAGAGAGTGGAGGGAATTGAAAGCAGTCGGATCATTTTTGGTGGGAAGAAAGGGAGCTGACAGACCAGAAGCAGGACAATCTGTCTTAGGTGGTCTTGGTAGGACTCCAAATATCCCGAAAGGGCAAAGGAAGGCACAGACTAGGAGCAGGAAGGCATCGAAAGGTATAATAAGGGAAAGACATACTTGATTTCTACCTACTCCACAAAGACTATATATATCTGCCCCATCTTTGATGGCCCATCTGATAATGGGATTCATCTATACAGGTCTGGGACGGGTTAGTTACCCCTTGCAAGAATGCGAGACTCAGAAACCCAGCTTAAAAATAAAGAGAGAGAAAGGTATTCATTTGGAAGCCACGCTGAAAGGCCAGGAGACGGTGTGCAGGGGGAACACTGCCTTCCTGAGGAGCTGGGTTTGAATTTTTATACCCCTTGACAACAGGGATTACAGGATGAGGAAAGGGGGACGGGGAGAATCAGGAATGAGACGATTCATTGAGGTTGGGAGTATAAGAGATGATCAGTGGAATTCGATGGATGAAATGATTAGGTACCCCCCAATGCTTAGCAGAGTGGCACTGGGAGGTGCATATCTATGTTAACTGAAGATCTAGGGGACAGACCAAGGTGGGGGTGGATGCTCCTAGAAAGGAATTTCTTATGCCCCCTTTGACCTAGAGTACTTCTGGAGCATTAGGTGTCCAGAGGGAACCCTGTACCCCTTATCACCGTGGCCCCGCAGCAAGTAAGTGCCCAAAGGTGGCAATCAAATCCAAGTCTTCCTGACTCCACATTCAGCACTTGACCTATTCTACCAGTAATGTGGAATTATTGACATTGGATGACTTTGGGCGAGTTATAGACCATCACTAGGTGCTATTTCTCACTTAGAAGATGAAAGGGTCCCTTCCATTCTAGAGCTATGTCCCAATATCCTAGTTCTGTAAAATGATCTGTCTTCTAAAGCATCCCCTATTATAATTAAGGTCAATATGACCCTTAAATGCTTCCCATTAAACTAAATAGGAGAAGTGATAGACTTCAGCATATATAACCATCTAAATAAAGAATGGAATGAAAAGTCACAGTGCATGTAAAGACAAAATGCAAAAAAAGCTTGCAATTAGTCCTGCAGCTGAGAAAAACACAGAATATGTTTAAATAGTTTTTGGGAAAAGCTAATGTATAATTTTAAAAGGAATAATTGCTTCATTGTTGTAAGTTTTCTTTTTCTTTTGGAAGAGGAAATAAAGGTAAACGATGCTTGTTATGAGGAGGAGGATGGTTTAAATTGGTCCCCAAACTGGAAAATGCTGCTGAAGAAGCTTGGAATATGCCTTAAGGTGTTGACAACTGCTTTTGAAAACATTTGGAACCTTTCCCAGTTTAGCTAATGAGATGGCTATTTACTTGGTTTTGGAGGGGAAAAAACCCCTTTCTGTTTAGCAAAAGATATTTTCTTTTTGCTGGCAGTTAATTCATGTCACCATCGTGTGTTTGGATAACAACAGACTCAATCTGCATGCCTGGGAAGAGGCAGTTTCTTTAATCATCTAAATGGGTGTTGTTTTCTTTTCTCCTCCATCTGTCTAAAAAGGTGCCATCAAAGGAGGAGCACCCAATAGCAGCTTTTATAATCCTCCACATTTCCAGAATAAATATTTTCCGATCCTCCTTTACTAAATGCAGGCTTTATCAATCACTTGCTTAACCAAGTGTGTCAGTTTCCATGCATCAAAGGCAGCATCTTCCCCGTGGACTGGCTTCATGCTTTTGAATTCCCGTCTCCTGCCCTGACTGACCCGAGTCATTCCCAAAGTCATCTTTAACCTTTGCTTGGACTTTGTTAACTGTCCCATTAAGGGAACCTTATTACAAATTGGCACCGAGATATTGTGCTGGGAAGCCTTTCGGTGTCTCTGACAGCTTCATTAGCTCTTCCCGTTTCCAGCATCTTTCTTGGCATCAGCTTAGGGCACTTTGCGAGGTGATCCCACTATTTCCTCAACATTTTAACCTCACACCGTCCCTGCTTCAGCTTCCTCATCCCTATGATTTCTACGTTGACGTTAAAATGGATCCACCGTCTCACTGGCATGTGTGGCTACCTATAGCCTCCACAGTGCTTAAGTGAGTTGAGCTGTGTTCTAGGACAGAATTCGAGGAGGACGGGGATAAGTAGACACCAAAAGGCTCCTGAATTCCCAGAGAATGTATTTTACTGGAAAAAAGATGGCTGTTCCCTCTGACATGCAAGATCCATAACTCCCTTTTCAACAGTCCTGCACCCTGCATTTTGTATTTAGATACCGGAGTACAAGCCACTGGGAGAAATGAAGAACAGGCACCGCTGGCTCTCCTCGGTGCTGTCCAGCCTTGTGCTTCTTTACTAACCCAGCAAGGATCTGGTGAAGTTTGGCGAACCCCACAAGCCCTCAGGCAGTGTCTTTGCATAGGCTGCTTTTCTCCACGTGTCCCTCTCAGGTCTGTCTTCTGCAGAGGCAATTTTGACCGTGTTTCAACCACCATAACGCTGAGTGTCTTTGCTCCTGCTGCTTCTACTACAGCGATCCTCTGTGTGATCTCAGGGGACTGGGCTCCTCAATGGCCATCCTTAGTTTTTAGAGATACAACTCCCCAAACTAGGTACATGTAGGAGAGCAACTCACTGGGGAGCTAAAAAAGAATTTTTCAGGGAAAAAAGAAATGCCCCCGTCAATCCTGAAATTATTAGGACCTTTTTTACCCCTGTAAGGGAAGGATCCCCCAAAATCAAGGGAATGAGAGAGAGGGACAATAAGAGCTACACTTATTATATAAATGCTTATAGATGTGTGTTTATACATAGATTAATTAATATATTCTGAATATATGTATAAATGCACATATCCAAGACACTGGAATCCTAGAGCTATAAATTATGTGCACGTATTCATGCGAGTGTACAATGCACACATGCATTTTATACATGTAAGCATGTACACATCTGTTTAGAGTGTGTGTGTGTGTGTGTGTGTGTGTAACATATTTCTCTGGTCTCACTTTCTCAGGGCTACTAGATGATATTCTCCTCTGAATTCTAGAACACTCTGAAGAGTTGGGGGTGTTTTCCTATCACTATTGGATTAAGTCCCCACTGACTGTGTCTCCCCATTGTTAGGGGGCCAGTGAATGTGAGTCCCATTCCTCAAAACATTTAACATTAATTCACAACATTGACAAAAGGAAATTTCTTCCAAGATAAGCAAGAACTAACATACACATCCCCACTCTTTGGGAGTGTCCTCAGTTTCCTTGAAGAGTAGGGCCAGCTTGGCTCAGTTCCTCTGTCATATTGGAGGTCCCACAAAGTTCGCTTGCAGAGAGAATGTCACTGCAAGACGACGGTCTCATTTTCCTCTGGACTGGGATCCCAGAGTTCACCCTTTGTTTTTACGACATTGATGCCGAACTTGAAGGAAACTTAAGCTCTTCAGTGATGGCTGGTGCCTTTTGTGCTTTTGAACTGAAACTATCTTGGGTGCTGTTCTCTTCACTCTTCACTAAGCTCTCCC
This sequence comes from Monodelphis domestica, assembly GCF_027887165.1. Lineage (NCBI taxonomy): Eukaryota > Metazoa > Chordata > Mammalia > Didelphimorphia > Didelphidae > Monodelphis > Monodelphis domestica. The sequence goes on along the minus strand of NC_077229.1, from coordinate 529,567,154 downwards.
AAGACAGCTGCCACAAAAAAGCCAACAGATGACGACTCTAGGGCCAAACGGAGAATCTCCTCTTTAGTACATCCTTGACTAGAGGTCTACGCAGGCTCTACGCAGCCTTTTCCAAGGCAGTTCCTTTACATTATTATCACAAGTTTCCTATAAGCATCTCACTAGTTTTCTCTTCATTTGTATAGCTGCTGAGTACATGGAGCCACTCTTATCTCCCAGTGAGTCATGGCAGTAGGACTTCGTGCAGAATAATATTTGCAAAAACAACAAAAAAATTCTTTATACTTGAAAATAATTGTTAAGTGTTAAAAACAAAATATACTTTGAGCTGCAAATGAGGTAGATATGAACAGCTTTTTACAAACTGGAAAACACTAGACAACCCTTGGGTAGAGGATTATCACGTTTATTGCTGGGACTGCGACCCTTCTTCCTCTGGTACCACAGCTGATCCATGATCTCAGTGACGTGAGTGTTCCCTCTACTGGTATAAAGTGCCAGTCGTTTAATTTTTATTCGATGTGAGTCTTGTCCACGTTCTTCTTTAGACGGCCCACAGAGCCATTTCTATGGGGCTTCTCCTATTTTATGTCTATGAACTGAGCTCTCTTGCTCTCCTCCATTGTCCTTTGCTTTTGCCACAAGGCTAGGCTGATTCTTATTCCAGGCATCACTTCAACAGTCATTAGGTGACTCCTAGAGCACCGGTCCCCCCTGGGAATAGGCTGTCTCCTTCTTGTGACACCGTGTGTCTTGGTACTAGTGTTGGCATGTGGGAATTCCCTTCGGCGTTTCTCAGGACAATGTGTGTTTTTATGAATCCTGAGGAAAATCTGTGCAAAAATAGGAGAAGAGTTAAAGGTTAAAAATCAACATGGTGGTGGTCCTATTTCCAATACGCTGACAATTCGAAAGCAAGAAAAGAAAATACTGACACATGCAGCCAAAGTTAATGTTGAAATTTCTTGGAATTGGGACAAAAAAACATAAAAGAGAATCTTGTACCTATTGCCAGGTCAAATGTGCGTGTGTGTGCGTGCATGCGTGCGTGCGTGCGTGCGTGTGTCCATGGACCTATATGCTGCTGATAGGGACTCATTCTTGTAGAATAGATATGGAGACGTTTGTATACATCATACACTTTATAAAAAACTCTGAACGGCATTCGAAGAAGTAAGTTTTGGAAGCAACCGAAATCGTGAAATTGATTCTTTGGACATGCAATTCTGTGTAGTTCTGTTAACCTTTCTAGGAGTTCTCAATGTGATATTATTTGAATTCTAAAATATTCAAAAGTGTTTGAATGTTACATCTACTCAACTTAATCTTTCTTCTTTACTAAACATGTGTGTAAATATCTGGAATGAGGAGTAAAGGGAATGAAGACTATTCGACTGTTTTAAGAACAATAAAGGGGAGTCTGTGATTGCCAGAAGTACTTTAAGTCACCATCGTATTATATGGACTCATAATAATGATATCTCTTGTCTTGACTACTGGATCATTTTTAACAGGAAACCTCTGGTATGGAGAGTATCATCCCAAAACAGAAAGAATACGTATTTTCTGACCCCTCGTAATTCTGACTTTCATTATGATCAGCCTTTACATACAATTGTTATTAGAACAGCATTAAAAACCCATGAATAAACCATGATGAAGAATGACCTGCTCTCAGGAATTCTGCTCTTTCGGGTCCTCTATGCTCTGGTCACTTGGGACATCATGCTCCACTGCCGCTTCGGTCGTCTGCCACTTCAAGCCTGCGGAATCAGAGAGTCCTTGAAGGACGGGGTCCTAACAGTCGTCCAGCCTAAGATCCTCATTTGGAAGTGCAGAAAACTGGAGCTCACTTTACAGCCACAGAGCAGTGTCAGGAAACATTGGTATGGAAAGGGGCCGTTTAAGATTTTTCCAAATAAAATCGACACTAGATTCTTCTTCCTCTTCAGCTCTCGATAGATTTGATTGTCCATCGACCTGTCTGGAACCTACATTATCTGTTTATCTGTCTGTCTGTCTGTCTGTCTGTCTATCTGTCTAAAAAAGGTCTCATTGATCATCTAGCCCAATTCCTCCCCAAATCCAGGATTTCATCTATAACACCTATAATGAGCAGCCAGCCCGCCTCCATTTGAGTACTGCCAGCAGCCATTAAAGGAGTACTTCTTGCAATAACGTTTTCCATTTTGGGACAGCTTTAATTATACATTTTCTCATCGTGGGCCTTTCAACTCCCACCCCAAACCTTTTACCCTTTGGGAAGGGCCCAAGTCCTGAAGCCAAACACAGTCGTAGAACCCTTTTATCCTATGAAATGCAGCAGAGCCTATCAGGAGTGTTTGCTTTGGAATCAGGACGTGACTTCAATTCTTTACAGAAAATTCATGTCACTTCTCTGGGCCTCAGTTTCCTCATCATGAAAATATGTTTATCCTTTTGGGGTTATTGTGAAATCTAACTTAAAAGCTATTAGGATGATGGCATGAACTTTGACCAATACTAGGCAAATGGGATGTTTTTAGAACATCTACGCAGGGACATTCGCAGGAGCTGGTTACCATCCAGTCATTCTTGGACCAAACTCTGAAGTCAATTCCATGTAAAAGGTACATCTTGGGGCACGTGTGCCCTTCCTGGCTCTCCGGGTCTTCATTAAATTACGATCATACATTTCTGGCTTCCTTGTGAAGGGATCCTTCCGAGGGGGTGTGTAGGGAACAGATAACACCCTAATCAGGCAGCTGCCACACTCTTCTCAAGCCTGGGAAGTCACTCATTTCTGGGCTCCCCATTTCTCAAGGATGTAAGAGGAGGGAGGCTGTGCGTTTTTGAGAAAGCGGATAAGAAGTTTAGATCAATGCAGGTTAAAGGCTCAGCCGGATGAGGAGTCTCTGATGTGCCACGCTGACATTCCACGAGAGCCAATAAAAGGTCCCTTTTTATGTCACTTTCAAAGGAATGCATTATGGAAATGTCACCCATGTGGAATCTGCATCTCCTCTCTGCACTGTCCGTAATTCTGACGAGCCTCCGGGTGGTGATGCCTGCAGCTCTTTATCCCGGTGTGAGGGAGCTTGGTGCCCCCCAAACTGCCAGCACCCCACCTTTTACAAGCAGCACGTGCTGTGCCACTAGCTCGGAGGTTTTCATCTTAAAGGCTTATGAATCCACTTTATTTTTCAGTAGGTCCCTGTGTTGCCCCAGGCATCATTCATATCTTCCTCTGTCAGAAAGAAACACCCAGGCCACATGTGATCGTGAGTGCCATCTTGCAACTTCTTCATTGGAATTGCAGTGTGTTACCTGCTCTCTCGATCCGTTGCTGGCTGTCCTTTTCTTTGTATTTCTTTCACACGCAGAGAGGAATCAATACAGGTACGGACGTACGTGTGCACACACACACACAAGCACAGATATATGCACAATAGAAAGAGAATGCTTTAGTTACAAATTTTCACGCAGCTACTCTTGAGAGACAAAAGTCATATTTGATGTCTTTATGCTACGGTTTTTCCATTTACCGAGGCTAGAAATCACCAAGAGGTGCTGAGATATTTAAAAGTGACAAATGCCAATTCATTGCCCATCTACCCATTCCCTAGAAAACCTGTCAGTGGGATTGGCCCTGCTTCATTCCCTGGCTCCCTCTCTGTGCCTCACAAAGATGCCAACATCCTTCCCCATCTTTAAAAACAAGTAAATAAATACACATTTTTCACTTGAACTTGTTTTCTTCTCGCCTCCTTCCATCTCTCCATATTCTTGTGGTGAAAACATTAGCCTGCTTCCTGGCTTCAACTTAAGTCTCACTTCTTGGCAATCTCTTCGAATCCTACAATTCCATCGAAACTGATTGCTAGAAAATGTAGAAAAATCAACTTCAGTGGAATTGTAGAAGGCTGACTTCTAAGGATGCTCTGAATTCTAACACTCCACACTCAATCACTCTAATGTTGGCACCTGCAGGAAGACCTTAGGGAATCGTATTTATTTACGAAGGAGGAAGGCTTTTAGCACCCCTCAAATCATATTACATGGAAGGCTACTTGCCAACTCTTGGAGGGCGTCTGGCCAGCCTGTTAAAAACTTTAGAGGGCCAATCAAGCAGTTATTGCTGACATAGATCCTAGCCACTGTTTTGCTATCGATTTTTATGTGGCAATTTCCAAATGCAAATAAAAAATGTAAAAGAGTCGTTCAGATCCTTCGTTGTCACCCGTCAAATATGTCACTCCAAAGTGGATCTGGAGACTGCATATGAATTCTAGCAATACTAAAGTCACTTTTTTTCTTGCTACATTTCAAAAGTAATTTTAAGCCTTCAAAGGCTGGTTCTTTATCTTTTCATTGTTGTCCTTTTGTTACAGTGAGATACGATTATTATAGCTTTGAAACCTGAAGGCATTGACCAATGAATGTCATCCTGCTTAAATATAAAAGATATGCCGTGCCAGCTCTCAGGACTGACCAGAAACACAATTGTAGTGAAGAGGGTCTGTCCTTTGTTATATGGTCTCATGGGAGAGCATAACTAGAAGCTCCCTCCATATCAGAGAGCAATCCAGAAGTATGTGAAAGAGAAGGTGAGAAAGAAAAAGACAGACGGAGACAGAAACAGAGACAAAGAATCAGAGACAGAGATAGAAAGAGACAAAGAATCAGAGGCAGAGAGACAGAGACAAAGAATCAGAGACAGAGATAGAGACAAAGAATCAGAGACAGAGAGACAGAGACAAAGAATCAGAGACAGAGATAGAGACAAAGAATCAGAGGCAGAGAGACAGAGACAAAGAATCAGAGACAGAGAGACAGAGACAAAGAATCAGAGACAGAGATAGAGACAAAGAATCAGAGACAGAGAGACAGAGACAAAGAATCAGAGACAGAGATAGAGACAAAGAATCAGAGACAGAGAGACAGAGACAAAGAATCAGAGACAGAGAGACAGAAAAAGACAAAGAATCAGAGACAGAGAGACAGAGACAAAGAATCAGAGACAGATATAGAGACAAAGAATCAGAGACAGAGAGACAGAGACAAAGAATCAGAGACAGAGAGACAGAAAAAGACAAAGAATCAGAGACAGAGGCAGAGAGACAGAGAAAGAAGGCAAGATTCACGTATTTTACAATTTGCCTGTTACACAGGGAACCTGGCTGGTGCACGCCAATCATGACATTCAAAGCCAGAAGGTACGTTATAAATCGTTTAATCCAAGGCTTTCCAGCATGTGGATGTGAATCTTTTGAGGAGCCAAAGAGTCATTTCAAGGCTAAAAATTCAATCCTAGATATTTTTAACCAAACTAATAGTACAACTACTAGCACCTGCTGGGCTACATTTTTTTCCTTTTTAAAATTTTAAAATACATCCCTAAAGGCTGGAAGTGACTGATCTAATGCTGTCAGGACAGCACATCACCTAGTTAATGAATTCTCATTTAAGTGCTCACAACGTTCTCAGTGGGAAGAGCTAGCTAGACCAAGAAAGGAAATTAAAAACAAAACCCAAACAGATCCCTATACAGCAGGTAAACAGTAGAGTAGACAGAGTACTGGATCTGTATCCAGAAGATGTGGATTCAAATCTGACCTCAGATATGGGATATGGGAGTTTGGACAAGTCTCTCAATTTCTATTCACCTCAGTTTCCTCAAATGTAAAACTGGAATAATCATATCATCTGCTTCTAGAGATGGCTCTGACGGTAAAATAAGATATTTGTAAAGAACTTAACCCAGTGTCCAGGAACATAGTTCATGCTACAAATGCTTATTCCTCTGTGGTACCAGACACCCCTAATCTCCTGACAAAGGCCTTAAAGAACCAGATCCTGATTTAAATGATGAATTAATTCCATGGAGTGGTCACATTATTCAAAATGGCATTATTTGAAATTGCAAGCATGTCAAATAGGTTACATTATTGCCCAATGGAAATGTGTGATGAAATTTAAAAAAAAATTGGGTTTCTTAGTGTAGTGTAACAGCAAAGATTAAGAAAATGGATTTCCGGTTCAAGTTAATTAGAAAGTAAGAATAGTTCTAGACAGCAACTTTGTAAAGCTTAAACAACTACTCTATGTCCTGTCTAGAGCTAAGCCTACATCGAGGCTCTGATAAAACATCATTGTCACTGAAAACGTTTTAGTGGCATCGGCTGAACTAACCTTTCTTGGAATACTGCCTTTACATTTCCGTATCCTGACTAAATCAGTGCAGAGGCTTTTCAGAGAAATTGTCTGAGCACATCCTTACGAGGGCAGCGCAATGACCCAGAGCGTCGTCTAAAAGCAGTAGTGCTTTCAACACAATATTGTGTCCTTTCAATATTCATTCAGCAGCTCGACTAAAGTCACTTGACATCTAGTCTTTGAAAATGGCTTTAGTCATTCTTACTTTATTATTGGACTGCCAAAGAACTAGAAGAGATCAGTGATTACAGCTCTTCAAAGGCTAAGCGTCTCGAGCCCGATTAAAAGCCTGGCTTTGATTTCCAGTCCTCGTCCATCTGAGCTCCCGATAAATGAGCACATTGTCTTGGAAGACATTAAGGCCACGCTGAGGTTGTTTTCTTCCTGATAAATGTAAATTCCGAAGGGCATCCTTTTCAGGAAGAAATCTCTTACCAACAGTCAGATTTGTTGGTCGCTGAGGCCATGCTTTTTGATGTTCATGGAGATGGAGGAGAGAGGAATACTGTGTGCAAGGAATTTGTGTAGGCTGGAGTTCTAAGAATATAGAGTATCTGATAGAGCACAAGTGTAAGCAGGGTGGGACTATAGGAAGGGCAGAGTTTTATTTATTTTGAAATACTTAACTTCAAAATAAAGAAGTAAATAAATAAAATCCTTAACTTCCATCTTGGAATCAATATGAAAAGTTGACTCCAAGGCAGTAGAATGTCAAGGACTAGGCAATGGGGGTTAAGGACTTGCCCAGGGTCACACAGCTAGGAAGTATCTGAGGCCAAATTTTAACCCAGGACCTCCTATCTCGCAACTTGGTTCTCAGCCTACTGAGCCACTAGCTGTCCCTTATGAAGAGCTTTAAAAGACAAAATTTTATATTTACTTAAGAGGTAATTTGGACCCACTGGAGATTTGCTGGAGCAGGAGGCAGACATAGTCAACTCTACACTCTACATTGCATGATCATCTGAATCAAGTTTAGATTTTCATGAGAAAATACCTAAAGCAGAGAGACCAGTTAGAAGGCTATTCAAATAGCTTGTGTGATGAAAGCCTGAACTAACACTGTGATCGAGTGAGGGGAGAGAAATGCAAGCATAAGGAACATGTAGTGATAGAAATGATAAAATTTAACAGTGAATCTATATAAGCAGCAAGGAGCCAAAGAGGACCCTCATATTCCAAGCTTATTTCAAGATTTAATAAGTTGCTGTTAGCCATGTGACCCTGGGTAAGTCACTTGACCCTGTTGATTTCAGGTCTTCATCTGAAAAATGAGCTGGAGAAGGAAATGGCAAACCAGTTCAGTATCTTTGCTAGGGAAATACCATGGACATAATCCATGAGGTCACATAGAGGCAGAAATGAATGAGCCATAACAAAAACTTTTGGGACACATTGTACAGATCTGGGAATCACTTTCTTAGAGATGATCGTTGAACCCATGAAAGTTGGTGAAAATATAAAGATAGTTTTGGAAAAACCTAAGGGGTTAGTAGGTATGGCATGGATGAAGAGCCAACAAAGGAAACCGAGAAGTATTTAGATAGGAGCAGCAAGAGAGAGCATTGCCATAAACATCTAAGGAGGAGAGAGTATGTAGAAGTGTGACATTTAAAATTATATCTCTAATAATAAAAATATTACATTTTATGAGGTTTATTAAGGATCATTAAAAGTCAAGGAATAAAGAAGATACAAAATAAAAACCACACGCCCATGCTGATTAGCCCATTTAAAATGCCCACAACTTAGCTAACCACTATACTTGCTACATCATTGCAAGGAAGGAAGAGAACAGCATGTGGGAGGCATTATTGCCAGTTAAATACCAATTGTGATCTCGCCAACATGGAGACTCGGGTGAGATTATAGGGAATTCTAGGAAATACCAAGGACGTCTGGGGATTGAAGTCTAGGGTTCAAAATCTCCATTTATACACATCCCCCTGTGATCCTATTGGGAAACCAGTTACAGTCTTTGTACCTTTATTCCTAGCAACTGTCACAGAGTAAGCACTTAATACATTTTAAGGAGCTTATTGATTTAAATTTTATATGCTTTGGGAACTAATTGTGGGAGATTTAAAAGGCTAATTTAAACCAATACTCTATCAAACGACTATCCTTGTAGTTCTTCATAATAAGTAATCCTCAAATAGTTTATGCTCATGCATTCATTAAACTCTGCATTCTGCTTTTAGTTTTTACTTTTCTTGGTGACTTTTATTGTCTAATATTGTCCTAACAATAGATTTTGTCTCCTTTTCAGGGATAGGGTAGCTTAGCACAATCCCATCAGTAGCAGACTTACAACCTGTTAATAAATTCTTTGGCTCCCGAAAAACCCTTTGGCTTTGTGAGGCTGTGTTCTGCTTTAGCAGTATGGGAGGTAAATCGTAATGGAAGGAACTTGAATTCTTGAATCTGAGGCTGCCCAAACTAACATTTCAAAAACAATTCTATTATATGACATTTAATTAATTTTGCCCAAATGCCCAATGACTTTTCAAATTTTCAATGAAAATAATAATGCCAGTTTTTCAGTGTGCGGCTCACCGAGGTGATGGATGGCAAAATTTGGGGAGGAAAAAGATCACTAACCAGGATATAATTGAAGAGAATCTCCAAAGGACATGATTAACGTAGGTCATCAGAGTCACACCCTCTTGCTCATTCCATCCTGCTCAGTAAGTTTAATTTAAAGCTCCACGTACACGATATTTTTTGGATGTGAATATTCTAGTCAGTAGATTGCACTAACAGTTGCACTAAATCATAACAGAAAAATATTCATCAAAGAGTTTAATTATTGCAACAAGGAAAGCATTTTATCATTCATACCTGATTGCAGAAGTTCAAAAATATTTCAAAAAGCGGACTACACTCATAATTATAGACCTATTAGCCTAGTTTCATTGTTTGCCTTGATCTGAATAATGTTGGATTTGGGAGGGTTTGTTTTCCACAATCAATGGCTATGGATATGAATGCTGCTCTACATTTTTGTAGAGTTCCACGATAAATTGCTTAATTACTAAAATGTATACCTGTGAACCACAGAAAAACAAAGGGTGAGATCATAGAGAAAGCCAATTATTTGAAAAACAGAATTGTTGGTATTTCAGTCAGAGAAGATCGGCACAGACATGGTGCTGCTCTCCAGGGGTGTCTGTAGCACAAAGCTGCTAACAACAATGACGAGAATAACAATAATCACAGTGGCCATTCATATAGTGTTTTGAAGCTCGCAAGACAGAAATGATCTCATTTGATTCTTACAACCATCCTGTGTGGAAGTGAGAAATTGAAAATGATTTTGTAGCAGGAGTTTGGAGCAGCTGAGTGATGATGACCCGTCAGTCAAACAAGAGTGTTCTATTGGGAATGGTCCTGGGAAAGGCAGGTGGAAGCCAGACCAACTGTTGGCTGGGCCTTTTCGGCTTGAAAGAGGGAAGGAGGCTGTTTTTCTCTCTTGGTTTTGAAGACAGAAGAAAGGAAGGACAAAGTCCAGATATCTCTCTGACTTGCTCTGTTGTGATAGTGACTGAACTTCCAGACCTATCAGCCATTTCTCCAATTGAACTCTATTCCACCAACCTCCAATCCAAGATTCATCCTAGTGATAGGGAAACCCCCAAATCCTCTTTCCTTCCATTTCCTTATCCTTCCCTGTTTTCCCCAATAAACCCTTTATTTAAGAGAGAGAAGAGAAAAAGCATTCCATTTGAAGCATCATAAACTCACCCTTAAGTTGATTTAGAGAAACCAGAAGGAGAATCACCAGGAAGAGGGGAGGCAAGAGGGAGGAAGGGAGGAAGACAGAGAGGAGGGAAAGAAGAAGAAAGACGATAACAGCCTGATCTTTAATTACCATCAAAATAGTCTCTTATTACATTTGACAGAAATGATCTCATTTGTTTGTTACAATGATCCTGTGAAATAGATGCTATTATTACCCCCATTTTGTAGGTGAGGAAACTGAGTCTAAGAGAAATGAGCCTGGTGTCTCAACTATTAACTGTCTGAAGTAGGATTTGAACTTGGGCCCTCGACCTCAAGTACTACATAGTATATGCTATGCCACTTAGTTGCCCACATAAGTGCATACTGAATTCTGTGTTGCATAAAGATGTACTATCCAACGTCAGGTCAACATGGATTCAGAGGGTGGCATCTGGACCTAGTAATAAGGAGCTAATAAGAAATCCATGTAAATCCATAGGTCCAAGACCAACAACAGAAGAAATAAAACTGTTGACTGATACCTCTCATGTCCTTCTGAGGATGCTTAAGACCCTAAATCTGTCAAAGTGATTACCTTGGACCTTAGGAAACTAAGGAAACACTTGATCTACCTTATTCTTAGAAATTCTTTGAATGAATCTGTTGATAACCTGGAACTAACTAACTCCTAGACACCGTCCTATATGTTGACTATTGCCAGGACTATATAATTCTATAGGAGTCGCTGTAAGCTGGGGAAAGATGATCAGAGGCTTTATTAGGATTCCCTTTTATTGTGCTGTGTTTTCAGTTCTATGGACAATAAAGCCCTCTCCATCCTCCTCCTCCCCATATCTCTTCCACCACCAGACACCCACAGTCCTATAATCATGCCATTGAGATTGCCCTACATCAGTTATGTGCAAACAGCTCAACGCTGCCAGGAGGGAATATACCCTCCCTCTTAAAACAAAGAAGGGTGTGCTTAATATTTATAGCCTCTTTCATAGAATAAATACTTCTGTTCAGCACAGTACTGTGGAAAGAATATTTAAAGCAGAACCAAGATGAAGTAATAAAGGAAGCAGCTGAGCTCTTCAAACATAACCCTCCAAACCATTTTGAATGAAATTCTTAAATGAATTGGCAAACAATAAATGAAAAACGAGCAAAATGAATGGTGGAGAAGCTGAGTCAACTAAAAGTTGTGTTGAGATGTTTTTCTATTCCAAGACAAGTTATGAAGTCAGAAAGAGAGTTCTGTGACATTGGGCTGTAAAATGACCCAGAGTCCACATAGCAGTAGTAGCAACAGAAGCTTCCGGAAATCTCAAGTCAGAGATAGGAAAGAGGTCTGGCAACTGGCCAGAAAGAGATTACAGGAGACTTCAGTGAGAGCTTTGGGTGCAGGACTAGGTGTTATTTGGAAGTTCCATTGCCTACAGCCAATTCCAGGAAATAATTCCAGATGGGAGAGGAGAGTGTGTCCTCCCAAGAGATTAAGGGATTGAGGAATTTTTGGCCACAAGGCATCAGGGGCCCTTCATGGTGTGAAAATAGAATTATCCTCCTTTTTTTAAATGTAATCAATCAGCAACTTTTAACTTGATCAATTAAGAACTTGGAATTCCCCTCCTTTTTAATTTAATCAGTCAGAAACTTGAAGATCCTTTTAATAAAAGTTCACATCCTCAGAAACAAAAGGTAGATCCCATAGACACTGCCCTTTGGGCAGTGCCAGAAACAATGTTTGGGAGAGCTGATAGGTGGAGAAAACTGCTTATAGCAGGCAAACTCTCTTTGCCTGACACATACTGGTCCAAGGAACACGCTTTTTGGGCAGCAGACTGTCTTTGGCAAGACATTCTCTTTGGTGAGGCTCTCCTTGGCAGCTCAGAATTGGTGGCACACACACTCTTTTGGTTGGTGACAAGCTTGATTGGAGAAACTCTTGTGGGCTGGTGAGAGTCACACTGGATTTGCACTCGAGCTCTGGAGACACTCAGGTTTGAACTTAGACATTGACTGAAAGAGTTCTCTCTTGGGTTGTGAGACTCTTGCTGAAGAGACTACTAGGACTCCTGGCTGGAGATGGAGATCTGAGGGAGCCTTTGTAGGTGGTGAGCTGGATACCATCAGATCGGCACTTAGGGTATTTAACCAGGCAATATTTTCTACCTCCTTCCTACATTTCCCTCTTTTTACTATATTTCAATTAAATCAAATTGTTAAAAGCTCCTAACAGTCTCATAGCTTAATATTTAATTATTATAATTGATGACCACAACCTTTTTAACTATTATGAAGGGTAAGGGCAAGAGGGCATATCAAGAGAGCAGTGATACAAGTGTGATATCAAGACAAAAGTCTGTCCAACTGGAAATGGCCCAGGATACAGTAGATGACTTTGGTTTCTTTAATATCTGACCAATCTCTAAGTCCTCCACAGTACATGACTTAGCAGCCTTCTTAGGAGTTGGAACAAATTGTTCTTTTCCATCTATTCATAGACTTCCCCTTAACTCACGGATGGATTGGATGTTGGTTAGTTATCCTTAACCAAGTTTAGCCATCTGTGGAGAAGGTTTCACCGAAATAGAATCACTGAAAATGCTCTAGCTTCTTGGAAACATAGGTGAGAAGAGTTGGGTGATATTAGATATGAAAGGTGGAGAAACAGCCCTGAAAAGGATTTGGCAAGCACTCTCAACAGATGTGCTAGTGCTCTGTGAACAACTCATACACCCCCTTTTATTTTTATCATTATTTTTAAAAAATTTATTTAATTGATTAATTTGTAGTACTTTTCTAGGATTACAAAAATTATGTTCTTTTCCTACCCTTTATGATGTTAGCTTATCCTACCCATGAGCAGTTAATGTTTTTCCAATTAATTAGATCTAGTTTTAATTGTGTGGAGAATGTTTTGTAGTTGTGTTCATATAATTCCTGTGTTTGTCTCAGCAGCTAGATTCCTAAGTATTTTATATTGTCTAGGGTGATTTTAAATGGAATTTCTCTTTCTAACTCTTGCTGCTGATATGTGTTGAAAATATAAAAAATGCTGATGATTTATTTGGGTTTATTTTGTAACCTGCAACTTTGCTAAAGTTGTTGACTAATTCTACTAGCTTTTTGTTGGATTCTCCAGGATTCTTTAAGTGGACCATCATATTATCTTCAAAGAGTGATAGCTTGGTCTCCTCATTACCTACTTTAATACCTTCAATTTCCTTTTCTTCTCTAGTTGCTACTGCTAGTGTTTCTAGTACAATGTTAATAATAGAGGTGATAATGGGCATCCTTGTTTAACTCCTGATCTTATTGGGAATGCTTCTTGTTTATCCCCATTGCAGATGATACTTGCTGATGGTTTTAGTCTATTATTCTTAGAAAAGGTCCTTCTATTCCTATACTTTTTATTGTTTTCAAAAAGAATTAATGTTGTATTTTGTCAAAAGCTTTTTCTGCATCTATTGAGATAATCATGTGATTTTTGTCAGTTTGCTTGTTGGCCAATTATGTGGATGGTTTTTCTAATATTGAACCATCCTTGCATTCCTGGTCTAAATCCCATCTGATCATAGTGAATAACACTCGTGATCTCTTGCTGGAGTCTTTTTGCTATTATTCTACTTAAGATTTTTGCATCTATGTTCATTAAGGAGATCAGTTTATTGTTTTCTTTCTCTGTTTTTGACCTGCCTGGCTTTGGAATCAGTACCATATTTGTGTCATAAAAGGAATTTACAAATTATGTCAAATAGTTTGTATAATATTGGGATTAGTTGTTCTTTGAATATTTGATAGAATTCACTTGTGAATCCATCAGGCCCTAGGGATTTTTTCTTAGGGAGTTCTTTGATGTCAATTTCTTTTTCTGATATGGGGTCATTTAAGTATTCTATTTCTTCTATTGTTAATGTAGGAAGTTTATATTTTTTGTAAATTTTCATCCATATGACCTAGATTGCCATATTTATTGTCATATAATTGGGCATAATAGTTTTTAATGATTGACTTAATTTCCTCTTCATTAGAGGTGAGTTCTCCTTTTTCATATTGGATACTGTTAATTTGGTTTTCTTCTTTTCTTTTTTTTATTAGATTGACTAGTACTTTGTCTATTTCATTTGTTTTTTCAAAGTACCAGCTTCTAGTCTTATTTATTAATTCAATAGCTTTTTGACTTTCAATTTTATTAATTTCTCCTTTAATTTTTACAATCTCTAATTTAGTTTTCATCTGGGGATTTTTAATTTGTTCACTTTCACATTTTTTTTATTTGCATGCCCAATTCTGTCACCTCTGCCCTACTTAATTTGTTAATATATGAACTCAAGGACATAAATTTCCCCCTGAGTACTACTTTGGCTGAATCTTAGATTTTAGATTTTAGAAGGATGTCTCATCATTATCACTTTCTTCAATGAAATTATTAATTGTTTCTATGATTTGTTCTTTAATTGTTTTTGGAGAATCATGTAGTTTAAATTCAATTAATTTTTGATTTGCCTCTCTATGTACCCTTACTAATTATTATTTTTATTGCATTATGATCCAAAAAGGTTGCTTTTATTATTTCTGCTTTTTTGCACTTCTTTGTCATGCTTTTATGCCCTAGTACATGGTCAATCTTTGTGAATGTACCATGTGCTACTGATAAGGTGTATTCCTTTTTGTCCCTTCTTATTTTTCTCCACGTATCTTTTTACTCTAATTTTTCTAAGATTTCATTCATATCTCTTACTCTTTCTTATTTATTTTTTGGTTTGATTTATCTAGATCTGATAGAAGAAGGTTCAGACCTCCCACTAGTATAGTTTTATTATCTATTTCCTCCTTCAACTCTACTAGTTTCTCCTTTAGAAATGTGAAATGTAAGGGGGGAAAAGGGGTTAATTTTAAAAGAATATGATGTCAAGATTTCTGTTTATTTCTGGGTTTTTAGGTAGACCAATGATTCTCAAATTGTCTCTTCTTGACCTGTTTTCTTGGTCAGTCATCTTCTCAGTGAGATATTTCATGTTTCCTTCTATTTTGTCAATATTTTGATTTTGATTTATTAATTCTTGGTGTTTTGTGAGATCATTGGCTTTTAATTGCCCAATTCTGGTCTTTAAAGACTGGTTTTCCACTATAATCTTTTGATTTTCCTTTTCAGTGTGGTCTATTCTGCTTTTCATGGCTTCAAGCTGGGGTCTAATTTATATATCAATTCATTTGATTTCTGCACTTTTTTCTCCAATTGGGAGGTCCTGTCTTTTAAACTGTTATTTACTTTTTTGAACTATTTCCCATTTTTCTTGCCAATATTCTTCCAGATTTTTTGATATGCTCTGATTTAAATTCTTCAAGAGCGTGTGACCAATTTCCATTTTTTTTTTGGAAATTTTGATTGCATTTATTTGTATATCCTCTTCTGCTATTTCCTCTATAGTCTGGATTTTTCTTCCATAAAAATTATCCAGGGTCAATGCCTTCTTCTTGTTTTTCTTGGTGTTGGGAAGTTGTTTTTTCTTGGCATATTTTGGCCATCATTATGGTAGTTTTTCCTTTACTTTCTAGTCAGAAGTCTGAGTGAGGAGGGCAGGCTCTCTGTGTATGGAGCTAAGGAGCAAGGTTTTTGCCTGAGGACACCTCTCAAGTCTCTGGAGCTTCTACTATTTGCAGCCCTTCTCTGAGCTATTTCCTCACCCAAGGTCTGAGCTCTTCTGCCTGTTGGGGTCTCAAGTCTAGTTGCTCTCAGGGGTAGGTCTTTGGTGGTCTTAGTCAGCTGCCAAGGACCTAGAGGTACCATTCACTCACTCACTGATTCTAGCACACACTGGCTCTGAGTCTAGCACACTGGCTCCATAGGTGGGGTAGGTAGATCAATTCACATTTTGGTGGAATCTATTTCACCCCCTTATAGTGTGGAATTTCCCAAATCCCACATACCTTCAATGATGCACCCTACTGTGGAGTTCCTTCATTCATATTTTGGTTTTTTGGATTTTGAGGTAGTCTATATTGGCAGGCTCTGAGGAGAAGTAGATTCTGCATCTAAACTGCAGCCATATTCATGTGAAAGCCTACCCCTGGAGTTTATTGCTCCCTTTTAAAAGGTACTTTCTAGATGTAAATGGTATTATGCAGTGTTTTTAAGGTGACTCACAAATCTAATATTTTAGTATACTAGAGCATCATGGAAAGATTCTGGAGAACTATGCTAAAATGCATGCTTTTACCTTTCCAGCTGTGCAACACTGGATAAACAACTTAACCTTTGTGATACTATAAAATAGGAATGATAAGAATTGTTCTGCCTTACAACAGTATTATGGAAAAATTCTTTTTCTTAAACTGAAATCAAGAGATACATATGAATAATTATTATTATCTCTGGATGGAGACGTACTCCTCATTAAAATGAAAATGGGAAACTGTAACTGTGAGATGATTACAAGCTCTTGTTGTAATCACCCCATTCCTCTTATCCCCAGGCTGCTTGATCAGACCCAGATAAGCACGATTTACACTAAATGCAATCTCCAGGGAGTCTTAATATTTTGTTCAAATCTAGCATGGGAGGAGTAGAAGACTAAATTCTTGAACTCATATATGCACTGTGAATCTACTGTGAAACTTCTTTTGGGTAAGAAATAAACTAAGGGAATTTCTTTGGTCTATAGTTAATGTTTTTTTTCTTTTTTGCCCCAGTTTGATATTATTTAATGTTTCTATTTTTCATACAATAAGCAGTTTATTAATCTGTCTCTCTTATGTTTCCCTGCCAATTAGCTTTATTAATATTTTAAAATTTTTATTTTTCTGGGTTATAAATATATTATCACATAAAATATATCCTAATTATTCATTTTTGTAAGTGAATAATCTTATAAAACCAAAACCCCAAATCATATAACCATGTAAGCAAGTAATAAATTATATGTTTTCAACTGAATTTCTAATCAAACAGTTCTTTTCTCTGGAGGTAATTAGCATTCTTTTTCATAAGTATCTCATAATTTTCCTGGGTCATTGTATTGCTCTTAGAGGTAAGGTCTATCATATTTGATTATTCCACAATATTTCAGTTTACTGTATAATATTCTCCTGGTTTTGTTTATTTCACTCTGCATCTGTTTAGATAGATAGGTCTTTCCACTGTTCTTTCTGAAATCATCCTGTTAACCACTCCTTATTCCATCACCATTTTATAACACAGTTTGTTCAGCCAGTCTCCATTTGAGGAACATCTCCTTAGTTTTCAATTCTTTGCCACCACAAAAAGTGCAGCTATAAATATTTTTGTATGAATAGACCCTTTCCCCTTTAAAAAAAATCTTTTTGAGGTACAGACCTAGTAGGAGTATTATGAACTCAAAAAGATATGCATTCTTTTATAATCCTTTGGACATCATTCTAAATTGCCCTCCAGAATGGTTGGATCAATTCATAACTGCACCAACAAGGCATTGGTGCCCCAATTTTGCCATATTTCCTCCAACATATATTATTTTCCTTTACTATCATATTGGCCAATCTAATAAGTGTGAGGTGGTACATCAGAGTTGTTTTAATCTGAAATTCTGTAATCAAGAGTGATTTAGAAAATTTTTTCATCTAATTATTGATGTCTTTGGTTTCTTTATCTGAAAATTGTTTGTTCCCATCCTCTGACCATTTGTCAATTGGGGAATGGCTTGTATTGTTATAAATTTGTTTTATTTCTTTATATATTTGAGAAATGAGACCTTTAACAGAGAAATGTGTAATTTTTCCCCAGTTTGTTTTTTCCCTTCTAATCTTGGTTGCATTGGTTTTGTATGTAAAAAAAAACAACAAAAACTTTTTAATTTAATATAATCAAATTATTATTTTTACATCTTCTAATGATCTTTGTCTCTTGTTTGATCATAAATTCTTCCCTTCTCCATAGATATTACTGGCAAACTATTTTACATTCTAATTTATAAGATAATATAATAATAATAAATATTATAATTTACTTATAATATCTCTCTTTATGTTAAAATCATACACACATTTTGACTTTATCTTGGAATAGAATGTGAGATATTGATCTAAACAAAATTTTGTTATTATTTTTTCTAGTTCTATAAAATAGTTTTTTGGTAGTTTTATTGGTATGTCACTGAATAAGTAAATTAGTCTATGTAGGATTGTAATTTTTTTTGTATTACCTCAGCATATCCATGAACAATTAATGTTCTTCCAGTGGTATAGAACTAATTTTATTTGTGTGAAAAGTGTTTTGTAATTGTATTCATATAATTCCTGTGATGTTGTCTTGGCAAATAGATTCCCAAATATTTTATATGTTCTAGAGTGATTTTAAATAAAGTTTCTCTTTTTAACTCTTGCTGCTGACTTTTGTTGGAAATATATAGAAATGCTGATGATTTATGTGTTTTTTCCTGCAGTTTTTCTAAAGTTACTAATTATTTCAACTAGTTTTTTAGTTGATTTTCTAGGATTCTCTAAGTATCCTATCATATCATCTTCAAAGAGTGATAATTTCTTTTCCTCATTGCCTACTTTGATCACTTCGATTTTGGTTTCTTCTCTAATTGCTACTACTAGCATTTCTAGTCCAATATTATGTAATAATGGTGATAATGGGCATCCTTGCTTCACCTGTGCTCTAATTGGGAAGGGTTCTAACTTATGCCTGTTGAAGATGATACTTGCTGCTGGTTTTAAATACATACAACTTATTATTTTAAGGAAAAGCCCTTTTTTCCCTATATTTTCTAATGTTTTCTATAGGAAAGGGTGCTGTATTTTGCCAAAGGCTTTTTCTGCATCTATAGAGATAATCAGAGTTTGATTATTGATATGGTCAGTTATGCTGATGATTTTCCTAAAATTAAACCAGCCTTGCATTCTTGATATGAATCCAGCCTGGTCATAGGGAATAATCCTTGTGATATATTGCTGTTGTCTCTTTGCTAATATTTTATTTGAGATTGTGTATTCTTCACTATTTGTTTCTAGACCTAAGATTGATTCTGCCATCTTTGATAGTCAATATATGTGGCAGGATGTTCCCCTTTGCTCTGCATTGTCTTATCAAACCTAGTCCATGCATTTGGTTTTGAGCAGCATTGCTTTATGGCCTGAAGCAAGTCCTCCCTGCATTTCCTTAGGTAGGACAAGCTAGTAGGGTTTGCAAAGTCTAGATCTTCCCTTTGTTCCACAGTTGGCCAGCTAGTCAGGTTACTATCAGATCTTGTCTTCTCCAGGAATTGCCTTTGTTCATGTGGGCTAAACAGTTCCGAGAGGAGAAGCTCAAAATAAAGGATCAAAAATCCAAAAAGCACATTTCAGTTCCTTTTGAGGTTTGAAAAGTTGTTCCATGAAATTTGGGAAATGTCTTTTTATGGATTCAAGTTCCTGTGAGGTGAATTGCCTGTGAACTTTAGATTGAAGTACACCAGTTGTAGTGGATAGCTTGGTGACCTCTTTTAATGGACAGATTTTTTCTGGTCCACAGTCAGGCTTGTTGTCATTGTCACCATCATTTCCCTTAGGTACACTATCTGCCTGTCCATTGTCCTTGTCTTCAAGCTTATCTAGCCCTTTCTCCTTGATCAATTCCTCAAACAAGTTATTTATCACAGTTTCCAAGTTGTTATCAGTAACCAGTATCTTTTCTGCCTTTAGGGGAATCACAAATCTAAAGATTTTCTTTAATTGGGTCAGAGTCTGAAAGCTGCCATAACAAGGGTGTATACTTGAACTAAAACCTGCCAGAGTATAGAGTCTGTTTGGAACGGCAACTGCAATATAAACATTGTTGTGTTGCCTATGTATTCAATAGAGTCAAAGATCATGTGGGTCATTCTGTTGTACAGTATGTTGTAGACCCAGAAACAAGCAATGGCTGCTATAACCACAGTTCGAAAGATAACTTGCTTAAATACCTTTCTTTCTTTTCTACTCTGCCTTTCTAAGGATTGTGGGGTTCAGTCTGTCTTAAAGGTGCCAGTTGTAATAAATAGGATACTACTGATTTCTATTGATTAATACTAGATGGCTAACAGATCAAGATTTTGCCTATCCTCCTTCTTCAAATGCCGCCCATTTTCCTCCCTCTCCCTCCTGCCTTCCTTCCCCTCCCCCCTTTAGTCAGGCACCTTCTAAGTAAATCAAGGTGAACTATGAGGTTTAGAGAAGATACTCTTTCTCTCTTTCTCAAGTAAGAAGGTTTATTGGGGAAGATAGGACAAGGATAGAGGATGAGGTAAGAGGAATGGGGGTTTTCCCCAGTTTATACAAGGAGTTAGAAGAGTATTGGGAGTATGGCAATCAGTCACTATCAGGGACAGTCAGAGAGACCTAAGAGGACAAATATTTTCTTCTTTCTTCTTCAAACTCAAATCTCAGATATACAATTAGTTCTTCAGGTTCAGCCACCACCATCAGCCACACAAAATTTTCTTCTTCCTCTCCTCTCTCAGAAGCCAAGAGTTAGTTCAAAAGCCTTTCTCCCAGCTCCAGAAGCCACCAGGGTCTCTCAACCTTGGTCAGAAGCTAAGAGGGGTCTAGTCAGAAGCCTCTCAACCTAGTTCAGATGCAAGTCTCCCAGTTCAGCTGCTGTTTTGGCTCCAACTGCTGCTCCTGTGAACATTTACTTTTGATTGACAGATGATGTCCTTTGCATGCATTGCAAATTCACTCTTTTACAGCATCAATGTTCATTAAGAAAACTGGTCTGTAACTTTATTTCTCTGTTTTTGGTCTTCCTTGCTTAGATATCAGCACCACATTAGGGTCATAAAAAGAATTTGGCAGGACCCATTCTTTGCTCATTTTGGTAAATAATTTGTATGGTATTGAGATTCATTGTTTAAATGTTTGATAGAATTCACTTGTGAATTCATGTGGCCCTGGGGAAATTGTACTTTGCAAATTAATTGATGGTTTGTTCAATTTCATTTTCTGAGAGGGGATTATTTAAGTATTCTATTTCCTCTTTTGTTGTTAATCTAGACAATTTATATTTTTACAAATATTCATCTATTTTACCTACATTATCATGTTTATTGTCATATAATTGGGTGAAATAGCTCCTAGTAATTGCTTTAATTTGTTCATTAAGAGGTGAAATCTTTTCATTTTTGATACTGGTGATTTGATTCTTTCTCTTTCTTTTTAAAATCAAATTAATCAATACTCTGTTTATTTCATTTTTTCCATAGAACCAGCTCCTAGTCTTATTCATTAATTTAATAGTCCTTTTACTTTCAGTTTTATTCATTTCTCCTTTGATTTTTAGGATTTCCAATTTAGTCTTCACTGGGGATTTTAAAATTTGTTCTTTTTCTAGGATTTTTAGTTGCATGCCCAATTAATTGATCTGATTTTTTTCTATTTTGTTGATATAAGCATTCAGGGATATAAATTTTCTCCTGAGAAATGCTTTGGCTGAAGCCCATAAATTTTGATATGTAATGTCTCTTTATTTTCATTCTCTTCAAAGAAATCAGAGATTGTTTATATGATTTGTTCTTTGACCCACATGTTTTGAATAATTAGATTATTTAATTTCCAATTAATTTTTAATTTGCCTTTCCACAAGCCCTTAGCTTCCATTTTTTTAATTCAAAGATATTTTATTTTCCCAAATACATATAATAACAATTTTCAACATACAATTAATGAAATAATAAAATCCAAATTGTCTCCCTCCCTTCCCTCTCCCCTCTTTGAGATGGTAAGTGATTTTATCTGGATTATATAGTTGCATAGTATTCTTAAAGATTTTTGGTAAATAACTTTCTATTTCTTCTCTAACTCACTTAAGAGTTAAGGTCTTTTAACATCTAGTTTACCTCCCTTTCTAGATGTGAATTTCATATGGTCTTCTTTTAGGATCAATAAACATATAAACCTTTAACTGCTATATTAAAATCAAGACTGTATATTGGTTCCAAGTCAAAAGAATGGTAAGGGCTAGACAATCAGGATTAAGTAACAGAGTCACACATCTAGAAAATTCTGAGGCCAGATTTGAACCTGGGACCTCTTGTCTCTAGATCTGACTCTTGGTCCACTTAGCCATCCAACTGCCCTCTTCTACTTTGTTTTTTTTTAATAAGATTTTTATTCATTGATTTTTTGTGCATCTTTTTCCAGTTTGACCAATTTCCCTTTTTAAACTGTTATTTTCTTTTTGTATTACTTTAATTTATTTCCCCCATTTCCCCCTATTTTTCTTTGTCCTTTCTTATTTGATTTTTGAATTATTTTTTGAGTTCTTCCAAATTTTGAGATCAATTCCTATTTTTTTGATGTTTTGCATGTGTTTGCTTGGATCTCACCATTCCCTATTCATTTTGTGCTTTACTTTTTGTCCCCAAATAAATTTTTGAGGATAAAGTGTTTCTTTTGGTCTTTGCTCATTTTCCCAGCCTTTTTTTTTGCCTGTGAACTGGGAATTCTGAAAGCTGCTTGTTACTTGTGTCTCCTTTGCTTCAGGGATTTATACTATGAGCTATTTTGTCCTGGGATTAGGTCTTCACCATAGCTGACCAGGTTTGAAAGGGCCCAGTGCTATGGACTTCAAGGTCTAACTGTAGGCTGGTGCCAGGGTCTGGGACTTCAAGGAGTAGGTCTTCACTATATCATTTTGATCTATTTTCAGAGTAGTTATAGCAGAGTCTATATCATACATGTCTGAATGATTTGGGCCTTCTTCTGGCAGTATATTTAGTACACCAAGTAGAAAGATGTCTTCATTTCTTTCCTTTTTTTTATAAAAGTCATATTTATTATATATTCAAAAGCAGAATAATTTTTAAAGTGCCAGAAAACTCAAGTTCTTAAAATACCATTATATTGTAATAAATTACCTAAAGAAATGTAACTTTGATAAAAATATATAAAGCTTAATTCCTTGTGCAGAAGATCTTGTTTTTTTAACTATTTAAATTATTTCATTGTTTTCATTTATTTTACAAAAACAATGATTTTTCAAATAATGTTTTGTTAGGAACTATTTTTTTCTCCAAAAAAACTTTAATTTAAACATCAAATACTTGTTTTTAAGTGTTTTCTGCTGGTGGTACTTCTTTTTAGTGCACAAAACTCCAGATTATTTATTCAGATTAAACAAAAAAAGCAAAATCTTTCCAAAATTATATCCAGCTAAACCATCATCTTCAATGAATAATAATCTAATTATTGTATCATTGTTGCATTTGAATCGTGACTTTGGAAAAATCTTATTGATTTATGACCTGGTTTCATGTTTTCTTATACAAAAATTCACTGGAGTCAAGAGTCAAGAATGTCCTAATCACAAGATAAAATGGAGCCAAATCAGCAGTGAAATTGTTGTTAATTAAAATAAAAATCTAGTCAATCATATTATTAGTACTGAAAAAACAAGCTTTGGATCATCAGAAGGATACAACAGCTGTGATCATAGTCAATAGCAAAATACATGTAAGAAGATAATACCTGTGTGTAATAGCAATGCACTGATAGGAACCTAAAGCTCAACTCAAGAATTCAGTAGAATTGCCCTTAAAAGATATTGGGGTTGTGGATAAGGTAGAAAAAAGAAATACTTGAATGAATTTGGCTATAGATGCACAGGCAATATTTAATACATTGATTAAAAACAGTAGATTAATAAGTGGGAGGTCAAGAAATTTAAAATTCTTTTTGTTGCTGGTTTAATTCCTAGCATTTATATTTTTAAACAAAGGAACAAAAACTTTGAATGTGTCAGTTAGATTGGAAAAATGTAAGTGTTCCCCAAGCGGGTCATTTCAAATGATGTCCAGTTGAAAAATGAGCAAAATGTGTAAATGTCAGCAAAAGGAAAAATTCAAAATACCTAATGAAAATCAGTACTCAACTATTCAGGCCACTTCAAGAAAATAATTCTAATTTCTCATTCTTCACTCATAAAAAAGTATGGGAAACTTCTCTTGAAAAAGTCATCCTCACAGAGCTATTATTTCCTACTAAAGAAAAAAATCTTTTTTTTAAACTTTTATTATTCAACCCATACCTTCTTTCTTAGAATCTATATACAAAGTATTGCTTCTAAGGCAGAAGAACAGTAAAGTAAGGGCTGGGCAATTGGGGTTAAGTGACTTATCAAAATGTCTTAAGTGAATTGATAAGGTGGGTCTGAGGCTTGATTTGAATCCAGGACCTCTCATTTCAGGCTTGGCTTTTTTTTTTCTTAAAATTTTAAGTTTGTATTTATTTTTATTTTTTATAAATGCTTATCTTCTGTCTTAGAATCAATACTGTGTATTGGTTCCAAGGCAGATGAGTGGTAAGGACTAGACAATGGGGGTTAAGTGACTTGGCCAGGATCACTAAGTTAGGAAGTATCTGAGGCCAGATTTGAAACTAGGACCTCCCATCTCTAGACCTGGCTCTCAATCCACTGGGTAACTCATTGCCCCCCCTGGCTTTCTATCAACTAAGCCACCTGGCTACTTTTTAATGGCAATCTTAACAGAAATGAGTTCTTTGGCTGATTGGTGTATCTTCTACCTCCGCCCTCTCCCAATTACTCCATTGATTAATAGGTTTTTTTTTTTTTCACCAAGTATTGCAATTAGGGCTGAGGATACCCCCCCACACACCAAAAAAAAAACCATAAACAAAAACAAAACAAACAAAAAAGACAAAGACCCCTCCCCACCTTGAGAAAACAGAAACAAAATAATCATTCTCCTTCCTCAGCATCTCACAGTACAAGGAGGGAGATAATATAAACAATGACATGCAAACAAAGTACATAAAGAAAAAATTGGAGATGATCTCAGAGGAAAGGAACTAAGATTATGAAAGAAAAGTATCTTGAAAAAAGGGGTACATTGGCTAGGATTTGAAAGAAGCCAACAATTGGATATGAGTAATCATTAGGCTAACTAAGGAGGGACACACCAGACGAGGATGGAAATGGACCACGCCAAAGACCCTGTGTCTCTCAGTAGGACTTTGGATCCATTTGCAGCCACTACATTTCAACTCTAGGCCAAGTAGGTGTGTTTTTGCTTTTTATTAGTGATTTTGACAATTCTTTTTTACATCTGCTTTTTGCTGACAGATTTCTTTCTTTTACAAGTATCTTCTATAGCCTTTAGCCATTTTATCCTTCCATTTTTTGTCTTTCTATATCTTCCTGCTGCATTTTTTGGCAATAAACAGAAATGCTAATGATTTTTGTAGTTTTATTTTATAGCCGGCAACTTTGTTGTAAGTTATTTATCATTTCAATTAATTTTTTATTGACTTAAAACATTTCTGAGCTATCATCTGCAAAAAGCAATAGTTCTGTTTCCTCTACTTATTTCTTTCGTCTTTTTTCTTTATTTGCATTATTATAATTGGAATTCCTAGAGCTATATTAATTGATGGTATTGGTACTGGATATATTTTCTTTAGCCATAAGCCTATTGAGAAGGCATCTGGCCTTCCTTCATTACGCAGAATTTTGGTTCTAGATTTTAGACAGCTATTACTTATAATTAAGAAAATGTCTGGCTCCTAGTGCTAGTTAGTATTTTTTTCCAACAGAAATGGGTATTGGTTTTTTTCAGATGCTATTTGAGCATCTGTTCATAGCATATGGTTGTGCTGGCAATTTTTTGCCATTAATAGAGTTTGTTATATTTATATCCTTTTTGTGAATCAACTGTATATTCCTGTTATAAATTCAATCTGGTCACAGTATATAATCTTTTTAGTTTGTGGTTGTAGCCTCTTGCCCTATATTCACTTAGTCTTTTTATGTTAATATTCATTTAGGATATTGGTCTTTAGCATTCTTCCTTTGTTTGGTCATTTTCTGATTTAGTTAAGAGAACAATATCGGAACCATAGGAAGACGTCCTCTTCTTTGTGCTTTTCTTTTTGCAAATAACTTGTGTGATATTGTGATTAATTGCACTTTGAATGTTTGATGAAATTCACTTGTATATCTATATGGTACTCTTTTTCCCTTCCTCCTTTGGAACTTCAGCTATGGCTTATCCAATTATGGTTTTGGATTGTTGAAATAAACAATTACTTGCTCTGTAAATATAAACATTTTATATTTCTGTACACGTTCATCATTTCATCTGTTAGTTTTTTTAATATATAATTAGTCAAAGTGGTTTCTAAGAGTACCCCTTATTTCATCTCCATTTGTTGTGAATTCTCTTTTTTTACTTTGAATACAATTTTGTTTTCCTTTCTTAAAAAATAGATGAGTTAACCTCTTTACTATTAAAAGTTCCTCCTCCTTTTATTTATCACAAATGGTTTTGTTTGCTTTTCTCTTTGCTTTTAAAGCTTTTTCTTGATTTTTCAAAATTTTTAATTTGGATAGTTTGGGAAATTCTTTTTTAATTTTTAATAGTTGCATTATCAGTTTATTGATCTGTGCTTTAGTCATTTATTTTATTGAAGAATGTCCATAAAGACACATATTTTCTCATAAGCAGTTTTTTAGATACCTTCCAAAAATCTTGGCAAGTTGTTTCATTTTAGTCATTATTTTAGTGAAATTTTGTTGCATTACATTTGTTAAAGGATATGCTTGATATTTCTGCATTTGTTTGGGAGATTTTTATGCCCCATAATGTGGTTAGTTTTTGAAAACAGCCTGCCCAGCTGAAAAAATATATATAATGCCTTATGTTTCCATTTAAAAATCATAACACATTCATCATACCTAACTTTTAAAAATTTCCATTAAGGACTTTTTCTGTTTTCAGATTTTTTTTTCTGGATAGATTTGTATAGTTCAAAAGGGGTACATTGGAGCAGCTAGGTGGCTCACTGGGACTAGGGCCAGAGTTGGAAATAGTAGGTCCTGGGTTCAAGTCTAACCTCAGAGACTTCCTAGCAGTATGACCAAGGGCAGGTCACTTAACTCCCATTACATATTCTTTACCACTCTTCTATCTTAGAATTGATAGTATCGATTCTATGAGAGAAGGTAAGGATGTTAAAAAAGGACTATACTAAGGTCCCTCATTATGATAATTTTATTATCAATTTTTCCCCATAGTTTGAGTAACTTTCCCTTTACGCATATTCTCTGATGAATGTAATTCATTCTCTTTGCTTCTTCTTTTCCCACTGCTTGCCCTGAGTCACAGAATTTTCCTTTTTTGTTTTTTACCTTTCATTTTAAGTCCTTATTTATACTCTGCCTCATCATGCTGTAGTTTGTTTTGCTTGTGACTCCCCCCTCATCTGTTTTGCCTTTGCCCTTAAACTCTAATCTTCTCTCTTCCTTTCCTCACTTAGTTCCCTCAATGTTACCCATTTGTTCACTAAACTCTTTTCGAGCACGAACCAGTCAGTCAGTAAATATTCACTAAGTGGCTGCTCTGTGCCAGATACCACATGCCAGGGTGCAAACAGAAGCAAAGGATAATCCTCACCCTTCAGGGACTAACAATTAATGGGAAAGAGCAAAAGCAATTCAACATCTACAAGCCACATATAAATGAAAGAGGGAAGGCACCAGTGGGAGAGGGGTCAAGACACTAGAATTAAGAATGATTTGGGATTTCTTAGAGAAGATGGGATTTTAATGGAGACTGGGAGGAAGCTGCATGGTTGGATGAGGAGGGAGAGGATTGCCTGGAGCTGAGAGTTGAATGATCTCGTTCATGGAATAGCAAAGAGGCCATTATCATTGGGTTCAACAATACATGGCTGGGAGGGAGGTTCAAGAATAATGGAAAGGGAAGGGGGGGCTGGGTCATGGAGCCCCCAATTAATGCTTGACACTTGCAAACACAGGATTTCGTGTTTGATCTTGGGTAAAACTAGGGAGCCACTGGATTTTATTGAAGGTGGGTGATGCTCATACGTGCACTTCTGGAAAGTCATTCCGGTAGCTGAATAACAGATAGATTGTAGTGGGGAGAAAATTTAGCCAGGCAGACCCAACAGAAGCCTATGGCAATAGTCCAGTCCTCAGGGGATGGTGGACTGCTTTAGAGTGATGATGGGTTCAGAGGAAAGAAGGTAGTGAATTTGGGAGATATTTCAAAGGTGAAATCAACAGGTCAATGGGTTGGGTATATGGGGTGGGAGACAGTGAGAAGAACTGAGAAAATGCCTCCAGCAAGTCCTAGGGAAGTCCTAGGGAGGAAGGTTTAGGGGGAAAATGAGTTTGATTTTAGACTAATGAAAGTGAGTTCAAGTTTAAATTCTTCCAGACATCCAGTTCAAGATGTCTGAAAGGCAGTTGATTATGCAAGTCTGCCAGTCAGCAGAGAAGGTAGGGCAGGATAAATAGATTTGAGAATGGTCAACATAGAAATAGAAATTAAATCCATGGGATCTTATGAGATCACCAAGTAAAGAAGTATAGAGGGAGAAGATAAGGCCCAAGACTGAGTCACCCAAAGTAGGAATGGTTTGGATGAAGATCTAGCAAAAGACTTTAAGAACAAGCAGTCAGATCAATAAAATGATGTCCCCCAAAACCTAGAGAAAATTCTGTGTTTTCAGCTTTTTTTGCAGTTCAGATGCAAGTATGATTCATTTGATGACAATTCCTTCCTTTTTTTTTCTAATTTGTGTACTATGCATCCCAATTATGTGAGATAATAATAAATAATAAAATAAATAAAAAATAAAAATAATAAAAGATTCCTTTTGCTTTTCCTTTCCTCCTCTGCATATTCCTTATTCCTTCTAATTTGCTTCCACAATCATAAAAACAAAGTATTTACTCCCTACACCTTTTACCTTTCCTATTCAATTTCCTCTAAAATTCTTATAGATAGCAGAGACTTGAGGGGACATTCACTTCTGCTTCTATTAAAATGTAAATAATTCATCATGATATGGATTCTTTAAACTAATCTATTGTCTTTACTTATCTATTACCTTCTGTTTCTGTTTTTTAAAGTTCCTGTTGAACTCTAGCCTTATCATAGGCATGCTTGGAAATCCTCTATTTTATTAAGAAACATTTTTTTCCATTTGGATTATCTCTTCCAGAAAGATTACTGCTGGTTTTAAGCCTTTTCCTTTGCTTTTTTTTTTTTTGGAAAAACATCCCAAACTCTCCTCTTGTTTTAGTCAGATTTGAAAATAGCTAAAAGGATACTACAATAGCTACTTAGTTTTGAACTCTACCTTTTACTTAAAATATTTTTTCTTTCATTAGGAAACTGGATTTAGTCTATGACATTGTTTGGAATTTTTACTCTTTTAGGAGACAACCAGCAGTGTCTGTTTTCATTGTGCTCTGGTTTTAATGTACTGGTGAATGCTGCTAGAGAAAGTCGTGGAACTGTGCCAGCTGGATTCAGGGCCAATTTATAGTATTTATTCCTAACTGGACCCAGACTATTCCCTGAAAGTCCTTTCATTCCTCTTTAGTTTATTCCTGGTTCCCAAACCTTCTCTCCTCAAACTACCACCACCAGCTCACTTTTCCATGTGCCTGAGCAGATCATTATTTTCCAACTCCTCTGAGTTTCTTCTTTGTTTCTTTCTTTGTTCCTTCCTTCTTTTCCTCAGACTGAGTTATTGCTATGAAGGAAGGAGAGAAAACAATGAACAAGAAATGCGGAGAGCTAGATTTAAAAAAAAATGAAGGAAGGAGGGAAGGGCCAGAAGAACTGGACTATTCAAAAGGACTCTGTAAGTTGAGTTGCACCCAGGACATCTTATCAGTATGGGGACAATGGGTGGGTGATTTAAGTATTTCAGTTCCTGTGTGTGTGTGTGTAGCACTTTGGGCTTTTTACTTTGTTAATCTAAATATAGTTCATGTTGATTTGGTATATATATTTTCTTCTTAAGATATTTGTAAGCCAACAACTACTCAGCCATTCTATTATCCCCTAATTTTACACTAGTCAAATCTTTGGTCTTTTTCATTTAGAGTAAAACCTTTAACTTAAGCATTCCAAATGGGGAATAAAACGGTGTCCTGAGAAACAGCCCAAGTTTTTCTCCAAAAACAAAAATCGGAGTTTCCAAGGTTAAGTTTGTTTATTCCTTGAGGAATTTGGGCTCAATGATGACTATACAGGCCATTTTGCTGTGAGAAAGCCGTTGTAATAGGAGCCATCTTGGATTAATGTCTGCTTGGCTCGTTCTCTTTAAGGGGGGAAGGAACGACTCCACATTTCCTGCTATATTCCTGTCGCTCCTTTAATAAACTCTTGTGATAAATGCTTTATGATCCCTCAAGTGTCTCATTGCCTGAACTGCTAGACGGGATTGCGTTAGGCTGGTCTAGAATAGAACTCAACGAGATAATCTTTTGCCCAGTAATCTTGGAATCAGCATGCTTTGCAAAAGAAGGCTTCTTGCAGCCTACTTACTCTCTAAGGAAGACTTTGTACGAAGGCAAGAGATATTGACATTAGACGCTGACGCCTGCTTTCTAAGGAAAGTTTAAAAATGGGAGAGTTTTCCCAAAGCTTGTTAGTTCTTGTAATCCTTTTGCTGGCTTGTTCATACTTTTTCTTCTCCTTCCATTTCTCTCTCTCTTATTTTTTCTGTTTCACCCCTGCGTTCTGGGACAAACTATTCTGTCACAATCTGAGATACAATGAGAAGTGGGTCGATAGATGGATGATCTGGAGTCAGAAAAGCCTGAGCTGGAGCGCACGCCACGGAAATACAACAGTGGACAAATGGCAGAGCTCTGGGACATCTCTCAAAGGACGCTTTGCAGATGAAAAGCCAGGAATTCCCTAGACGGATGAAATCACAGCACTAAACAGGTGCAAAGATTGACGTGGATACTGATACCAATGAAGAGACCGAGGGATGACCCGAAACAGAACCTGACTCAGTTGTTCTTCATCTTTTAGCTTCCCCCAATACAGTATCTCCCGAGGCTCTCTCTTATCGTAATAGCCATTCTCTTTGCGGGTGGTTTCCCTTAGTAACTTCATTATCCTGTGAGTTCATTTTATATAGGTGACTCCTACATTTGGGTGCCTTCATGTCTTTCCTGAATTTTGAATTGCCCAGAACCCACGTCTACCTGCATACCTCAGAGTCATCTCAAACTCAATACGTCTACAATGGAAAACAGTATTTTTCACCAAGGAAACCACTGGTCCTCCATACTTTCCCATTTCCATTGAGCATAATAGCATCCTTTCCGTCACTCAGGTTCTCAACTTGGGAGTGTGGGAAAATGACTTCATTATTCATAATAATGAAGGGCAGCTGGTGTTGTAGTTAAGTAGAGCACCGGCCTTGGAGTGAGTCAGGAAGACTCATCCCAACTGGCCTTAGACAATCCCTAGGGAGTCATCTGACCCTGCTCGCCTCTGTTTTCTCATCTGTAAAATGATCTGGGGAAGGAAATGGCAAGTCGCTCTAGTATTTTTGCCAAGAAAATCCAAAATGAGGTCACGGAGAGCCAGATATGATTGAAACAACTGAAAGATACCAATGTATTAAAAATGCGTGAACCCAACTTAAAGCTATTGCTAGAAAATAGTCTAATTTTAAATCATAGATTACGCTGACTTCAGAAATCCTCCATGGAAGCAAGAGTGTTTATCTTGGGCCTGTCGAATGATTCCCCCAATAGCTTGCGTTTTGGCTTCACTCCATTAATGTTCATATTTACCTGCTGATAGGCATCTTGAGCCACCTTATCTGGAAACTGCCTCTGTTGGTCAACCAGCTGCTTGTCTTTCTGTCTTTGTGGGACACACTTTACAAAGTTATGGAGATGGAAGATAGGTCCGCCTTTTTGCAACTCTCTCTGCTGCTAAACTGGCTTCACTTTTTAGATTTTGGAATTTGGTTTCAGCCAACAGGACTCATTCCTTGACTCTCAAGCCCCATATCCAAATAGGTGCCATATCTTTCAAATACTTCCTCCCTAAGACCTCGGGTTTCCCTTTCCCCATACTCACAGAGGTTCTATTCAAGTGAATCTCATCCTGACTCTTAGAACACACTTCTACAGTTTTTCTCATGTAATAACTCAATTAAACTCCGGTCCTTAATTTCCATAGAGTTTATTAATGCTTACTCGAACAACGGAAGGCAGACAGAGAAAAGAAATCTATTCTAACTAGCCATCTCCACATGGCTCCCTCAGCCACCTTCCTTTTGCTGAGCCCAAAAGAATAGACAGCCGACTTCCTAGAACCCCCTCGTTTATTCCTTCACGTTTACACGTGGATCAGTTTCCTAATCATTGACGAATCGGGTGCTGAGATCACTGCCCCATGACCCACGCTGGAGGGCAGAGACCCAGGTAGGGCCCCAAAGGTGATCCTAGGAGGGGGGTCCCTTCCCACACTTACCACAAACCCCCCACCTCCCCAATCCATCCTCTCCACTCTGCAAGATTTATTTTCCTAAAATACAAATGTGAACGTGTTACTCCCATAATTAAAAGCCCTTAGTTACTTCTTACTATCTTTCAGCTACAATAAACATTTTCAGCTTGGAATTTATGGTCCTTCATCCTATGGCTCCCACCTTTCTTTCCAGTCTTATTTTGTGTCATTTTATTTCATGACCTTCGTGTGCCCACTATCCTGGCCTATTTAGACAGCTGCTTGCTTTCCCATTTTGGGAATACATTTCTCTCTCACCTTCCCCTCTAATAATTCCTAGCTTGCTTCAAAGGACCACACCAAAGCCATCTCCTACACGTGGCTTTTCCCGCTTTTCCCTTGTTGGTTCTCTCTTGCTCTTGAAATAACTTGGGTCTATGTATACACATGCATATGTATTAAGCATGCCATATATATATATATATTATATTATATTAAAATGACTGAATCTTTATTAGGGCACAGCAAAAGCACTTAATGAAATGAAATAAACCGATTTCACCATCTAACGAAAACAGACTGTTCTTTACTTTGGCTATTATTAGGGCACAAGGAATTTTGAAGGGTGTTCCCATATCCACGTTGTTTGAAAAAATAGATTTATTCCTTTTCCCTTTTATGTGTGTATAAAATAGGCAAATTGAGTCCAAGTTCTACGGTATTCTGTGAAGCACTTTGAATCAGAAGTGTAGAGTCATGGCGTAATGGGAAACCATCAACATCTGTTGGCGCTGATTCGTCATTTACATATCAAATTTGATAGCGCCTCCCTTCCGAAGACCGGAAAGTGCCCTCTGCGTCACTCTTATATCTTCTGAATAACTTTTACCGCAAACATCTAAATAGCAAAAGCCAGCACAGACGGAGCACGAAGGAGAAAACCGCCAAAAAACCTGCGGTGCGTCGGGAAAGTGTGCGTCCCTTCCAACAGAGGTGCATGAAGAGGTCCAAGTACTGGCCGCACACAGCTATCAAGGCTGCCGCTGTCTTTTGTACAGCTCTTGTGAGCCTATCCCTCCATTAAGACTTCTCTTTAGCTTCTCCCCAAGCCTGACCCTTTGGGAATTTCAGATTGTTCATCTTAACTAACATCACAACTTGGGCAGCCATGACATTATATTCAAATAATAATAATAATATATAGCGTTTACATCCTGGTGGGCAGCTGGGTGACTCAGTGGATTGAAAGTCCTGGGTTCAAATCTGACCTAAGACACTTCCTAGCTGTGTGAACCTGGCAAAGTCACTTAACTCCCATTGCCCAGCCCTTACTGCTCTTCTGCCTTGGAAACAATACATAGTAGGAGTTCTAAGATTATTTTGTATAATTTATATAAATTTTATATTATAATATATGTAATTTATAATTTTTTAAATTAAAAATTATTTTATAACTATGATTTCATTTTGACCTCACAGCCACCCTGGGAAATAGGTCCTATTTTCCTTGTTCACATTTTACAAATGACAAAGTTGAGCTTGAGAGCAAGTCAAACAGCTATTGAGTGTCTGCAGCTGGATATGAACTCAGGTCCTTCTGGCTCCGTGCCACTCTTACCCGCTGTGCTATGTAGCGGTCTATTATGTGATGTTTTATATATATAAGTTTCCCACTGTCCCCTAACTATTAGCTATATTTATGCGCATTATACAGTTAAGAATCAGCGGACACTGGGAAATGCACAGTTCCTATATTATTCCTATTCTCCACTACATGAGTGCATTCACTGTATAATGATAGGGACAAAGGTATTAAAATACGTTAGTGAATGTTAATTTTTATATGCCATCTATAACATGATTTGGAGATCAGAACTCAACTCAGGAGAGCAGAATTAAGACAAAAGTTAAAATCGCAGGAAAAGATGACAGCTCTGTTCCTTGTATACAATGAAGTCTGTCAACAAGCACTTATTAAGTGCTTACTGCATGCCAGGCACTGTGCTAAATGCCGGGGATTAAAAAAAAAAGCCTATAATTTTTCTCTCCTTTATTTTAACTCCTTTTCAGTCTTTGCTTTAAGTGTTTCTTGTAAGCAGCATATTGTTAAATTCAGCTTTTTAATTCATCTTCAATGTTCTATTTCTGGGTGAATTCTTCCTATTCAAATTTGTTATTATAATAATTAAGTGTGTGTATCCTTCCATCAAATACTCTAATATTATTCCCCAATTTTGGCCACTTTTAAAATTTTTTACTGAGAAGTGGGTGAAGAAAGAGAAAGAATACATATATTTTTATCTTTATATATATATCTTTTGTGTTTTTTATATTAATTTCTGAATATTTCAATTTCCTTTTTCCTATTTAGGCATCTTTTACTTTTTTTAATTTATTTTTATTTTTTTTTAAACCCTTACCTTCCGTCTTGGAGTCAGTACTGTGTATTGGCTCCAAGGCAGAAGAGTGGTCAGGACTAGGCAATGGGGGTCAAGTGACTTGCCCAGGGTCACACAGCTGGGAAGTGTCTGAGGCCAGATTTGAACCTAGGTCCTCCCGTCTCTAGGCCTGGCTCTCAATCCACTGAGCTACCCAGCTGCCCCCTATCTTTCACTTTTAAGCAAAGTTAAAAGGAAAGTTAAAACTTGGTTGAGGAAATCTAATTGACATATTGATAGAAAGAGGAAGCAAGAAAAATAAAGGAAAAACCTGCTTCAATCTGCAATCTGAATTCATCAGTTCTCTGTTTGGATGTAGATACCAGTTTTCATTATGTGCCCTTTGGAGTTGTGGTGGATCACTGTATTGATAAGAGATATTAAATCTTTTACAAATGATTATTTTTTCAATATTGCTGTTATTGTATATGTCGTTCTCTTGGTTCTGATCACCTTACTTTACATCAGTTCATCAGTCTTCCCTGTTTCTGAAACTGTCCTCTTCTTTACCTCTTAGAATTTTATTTTCATTCTACATAATTTCATGTAGGTCTTTCTAGGTCTTAAAATTTTTACTTTCTCATCTTTTTTGATGATATAGTAGCATTCCATCACTGGCACAACTTACTTACCCACTCCCCAACTGAAGAGCATCCCTTCAGCTTTCCAGTTCTTTGCCACCACCTTTCCTATTGTTAGTCAATTCTGTGAACTAAATATCTGAGGGACCTCGAACCCAGGCCCAGTTCAGAAGACTCACCACAAAAGATTCCTGACCTTGGGATGTCATGGGATGTGACGTATGGGGGTTGAGGCGAAGCCTTGGGCCAATTGAAGGATGCTGGAGGAGGGGTGAGACTGAACTTGAAAAGCCAGCATGTGAAGTTATGAAGCCACTCAGGCTGCCATCTCTGGCAAGCCAAGTGCTGGGGATCTCACTGAGAGGGAATCTGGGGACTCAGTATCTTGGACTCTGGTCCCTTCCTGAACTCAAGCCCACTGCTTGGCTGGCTTTAATTTGCCTGGCCCAACTACGTGAGTACCAGGTACCAGAAAATCTAGGACCTGATGGAGCAGAATTAACCTGGCAGGAGACTTATTTTAAATTAGAAAGGTTGGAGACATTATTTGTCTCTTTCTTTCTCCTTACTAAAAAATGTCTATACATTTTGTATCAAGTCTCCAAGATTAATTTTTATTCAAAACACAACACTGATTTAAAGTAGTTTTTCTTATGACTATTGATAGCCTTGCTTACTTCTGAAAACTGCTTCTTCATGTCCTTTCATCATATATCAATTGGGAATGTCTCCTATTTTTATAAATTTGATTCGATTCTCTATATAGTTGAGAAATGAGGCCTCTATGCGGAAAAATTGCTGTCATCCTCGTCCCCCTCCCAGTTTCTATTGTTCTGATTTTGGCTTCACTGGTTTTATTTGTGTGAAAACTTTTTAAATTTCGTGTGATCAAATTTATCCATTTTATCTCTCATGATCTTCTCTATCTCTTGTTTAGACAGGAACTCTTCCTCTATCCATAACCTAATAAGCCTTTTTTCTCTAATTCCATAACTTGCTTATAATGCCACCCTTTGTGAAGAAAATCAAGTACCTATTTTGAGTTCATCTTTATACATGGTGTGAGATGCTGGGCTATGCCTAATTTCTGCCAGATTATTTTCCAGTTTTCTCACTTGTTTTTGTCAAATTCTGAGTTCTTGCCCCAATTGTAGGGAGACGTAAACCTTTTTAAAGGAAATAGATAATAAAACTTACAAACTGGAACAAACCCATTCATTTTATAGATGAAAAATGTAGACCCAGATCAGTGAATAGATTTACTCATTGATACAATTTGTTCAATATTAGGGGTAGAGCTTCATTTATAACCCAGGTGTCCTGATTCTTAGTTCAATGCTCTATTCATTAACTAGCATTATTTCTTCTTGTATTGAATTACATTTTTGATGTGCCTTGATTTTTCCCATTTTTAAATGTGATATTAGAGTGCAGATTTCATCCTTCTAACTATTATACTTATTAGAATGTTGATAAGAATCTTCCAACTGCACCTTACATTCACACTACAACTATAAAGTGACCACATATAGGAATGATGGAATGGAAAAACAAAACAAAACAAAACACTACCTGAAACAATCTAAAGTCTATCAAAAGATTAAATTGCCATATCTTCTTTCAAGATAGAAGTCTCTGCCAATTTCAGTGAAACTGATAAGTTGACTTCCATTTTTTTATTGAGTCTGACAGTTTGTATGTGATAGGGATTGGGGAAGCATAAAGGTAAGAGAAAAAAGATGGGGAAGTTAAAAAAATTTTAGTATAAAAAAGTAGATATATTTGAAAAACATTAAAAACAAAATATCATCTAAAGTCAAGATTACTTGTATAGTCATCTACTCCTTTAGAGCAGAGACTGAGAAGGTCCCCAAAATCAATTTATCTAGGGAGAGAATCCCTTATAAAAGTACAAATAACAAATAAGGTTTAGAGCTGAAAACTCTTGAAGTTAGCAATACCACTTGACCAGGCTGTGATGAGGCATGGGAAAGAGTAAAGAGGTGGTAACTTCAGTATGTACCACAAAGTAATGAAGAGATACATTCAGGAAAACAATAAATTCTGTGCAAGCAGATTTCTCCTTAAATGAGGAACACAAGCCTCCAAATTTCTCCTAATCATATTTAACTGAGGGTAGCAGTTCCTTTCCTTTGCATGTCCCACTTTTTCTTCTTCCTGGTAGGACAAATGTTCCTTGTACCTGGAGGCTACTGCTTCCAATAATCTTGAGTCTTAATTTCCGGTCAGAAAAAGAAAACAAAACAAAAAACTCAACTACCCCTCCTTTTAATCCTATTGCTAATAAGAGGCTATGCAATAAAGAATGAAAAAGAAAAAAAATAGTTTAACAATACAAACCTGCGACACAATTGTAATCTGATAGTTGTCCAATATTTAACTCCTTCTATAAAGAATAGAAGTCTTCAGTTTTTTTGTTACTAAACTTAGTCATTAAAATAATTGTTCCTTTCTCCCTCCCTCCTTTCCTTCCTTCCTTCCTTCCTTCCTTCCTTCCTTCCTTCCTTCCTTCCTTCCTTCCTTCCTTCCTTCCTTCCTTCCTTCCAATTTAGCAATTGATACAGATGCTTAATTTCTGCCAGAATATGTATGCAGATTTTTCCTGTGTTTTTCCCCTTTAATATGATATTAAAAGTGTACATTTCATCCTTCTAAGTGTTATACTTATTTGATTGCCAGTAAGAATTTTCCATCTGGATTTCATCTTCACACTACAACTGAAAAATGACCACGTATAACAATGATGGAATAGAAAAAGAGATGCAACGTAATTCAAGAAGTGAAAGAAAATTACTTAATTTATATCTCTCCTAAACTACAGTCTTCATTGTAAATTTGGCTTGGTATTTTAGTTAAAAGCACACATTTTTGGTCCTATAATTTTTCTCAGGGATTCATAGAGAGATATTATCTATTAAAGCAAGGACAATATTGATATTTCCAATCATAAAAAGCAAATTAGGAGGGCCATGCTTTAATGAATCATCTTTAATTTGTGTTTTATTTATTGATATTGTGTTTAATTTTATGGCGAATTGCATTTTCTTGAGCCTTTTGTGTACCCTGTATTTATTTTTGCATTTGTACAAATGACAGGACCATTCAACCACAGGAAGGAGTAAGGAAAACAGAGGGAATGAATAGAATAATGCCACCAGGGATTTAAATTGAAATTGATTGCTTGGATTCAATCGAGCAAAGAATATTACAGAACATGACTAGAAACTAGATGAAAGAGCTTTTTGTCTTCTTCTTCTTTTGGTTGGTAGAGGAAAAATGGACTGTCAGACCTTATTTTTCATTTTTAAAAGAGTCACAAACAAAAACAAAAATGAAATAAACTACCTAGAACAGAAAAGTTGATTATTTGAGAAGTGAAAAAAATCTTAATGCCAGCTATATCACCACAGTAGGATGTGAAACAACCTATCATTTATATCTTTTATCACCTGATCTCAAAATCCAAATAAATGTTGATGTGAAGACAGTGAGCAGGCTCAGTTCTTATGTTAAAAACTTGAAAACTATGTAGTTGAGAGAGGAGAAGAGATGTGATATTCTCCATCATTGGTCAAACTTCTCCCAATTCTATCTTCATTTATGAAGCCTCAAAAAAAGACAATTGCTGTTTCTTGGAGGGTGTTTGTTATTTATAAGTATGATGAAGTAGTTTAAGAACTAGTATGTATGTTGATTAGTTTACCAGTCTGGCCTGCAGTGCACTGATGTTGCATAGATTTGCTGTTTTCTATTTAGGTGTAATCTGGTGGGTGTGCTGGCATGAGATTACAAAGCGTAATCGGCGGGGAAGTATGATTGTGGGACTCGTTCTGTCATGGGAGTTGAGGAGAGATGTTGGACTGAGTGAGTACCATAAGTGTAAAATGACTTTTGAGAGCGCCCTAATACATTCAAGAAAACAAAAGTTTAGGGATGGAGAGAACTTGCTATACTGAGGCTTCCTAAAGAATTCCTTCCACTGAATTGGCATCAGAGTGTGAGCATGGTGTTTGTGAGCTGGATGTTAGCACCTCCCACACAACATATACCTGCATAGCATAAGCAGTAATGACAGTTTACAAGCTCAGATTCTTTCTGCTACAAGTACTTAAATTATGGGGTTTTTATGAATTATGTTTCAGAAAGAAACATAAGGCTTTGAATGATAGCATAACTGTTTTCAGACGGTCTTAAAAACATTGTATTCCCCCTACCCACCCCAAGCAATAGATACATTTTGATTTGAAAGAAGTGATTTGATTAAACTTCTTTTAGGATCATGAAAAAGGACAAGACATAATAATATCTTCATCATCACCATTGTAAGAAGGAAATTCAGTTAAGCAGCCTCTCATTGGCATTAGTTAAAGAATTCTTTTTCTTTGATACCTTGCAACTGTGTGATTTGTAGTAAGAATATAGTCCCAGATCAAGCCACACCACTGCTGAGTCTGTACCCCAAAGAGATCATAATGGAAAAGACTTGTACAAGTACATTCATAGCTGCGCTCTTTGTGGTGGCCAAAAATTGGAAAATGAGGGGATGCCCTTCCATTGGGGAATGGCTGAACACATTGTGGTACATGTTGGTGATGGAATACTATTGTGCTCAAAGGAATAACAAACTGGAGGGATTCCATGTGAACTGGAATGACCTCCAGGAACTGATGCAGAGTGAGAGGAGCAGAACCAGGAGAACATTGTACACAGAGACGGATACACTGTGGCACAATAGAATGTAATGGACTTCTCTACTAGACGCAATGCAATGACTCAGGACAATTCTGAAGGACTCATGAGAAAGAAGACTATACACATCCAGAGGAAGACCTGTGGGAACAGAAACACAGAAGAGAAATACTTGGTTCGATGGGGATATGATTGGGGACATCGATTCTAAATGATTGCTCTATTGCAAATACGAATAATATGGAAATAGGTCTTGATCAATGATACATGTAAAACCCAGTGGAATTGCTCGTTGACTATGGAAGGGGAGGGAGAGAGAAAGAACATGAATCATGTAATCAAAGAAAAACATTCCAAATTCATTAATTAAATAATTAAAAAAAGAATATAGTTCCAGGTAAAAGCCTTTATATGTAACCAGATAAAGAATGTATTCCCAGGACAGTAACTGAGTTATAATCTCAAGTATGTGTGTTGCTATACTAATCATATATGAGTTAATGTGTTAATTCTAGGTTTGTGAATCTACTTTATAATGTACTTTATATGAAACTAATTCATGTAAGGGTTTATAAGCTGTGGGAGGACTTGTAGATGTTGGGAATTTTAGGGATTTTCCCTTACTTAACTCAAGAGTGAACCCTGTAGATCTCTCCCTCTCTCACTCCGTACTCTTCTTGCTTTTTGCCTTTAAAAATCTGTCGATATCAATGACCAGGACCTCAGATTCCACTGGGATATCTGCAGACCTCTGACTTGCTTGTCTTGCCTGCCAAATAAAGTCAGACTTTGCTCAGAGGACAGGCATTTTTCTTTTACTCTACTTAATTGTTGGAAACCTATTCCAACTCCCCATCCTGTGACATAAAATTATTAGAATTCAAAAGGAACAAAAATTAATAAGGACATGAAAGAAATCAAAACACTAATATTTTGGCCACAAAACTTACTGAAACATAGCATAATTGTTTAATGAAACAGGTCAGTTTTTTCAGTCTAGGAATTACTTATTAAAGTAGAACCTTTTTTTACATGACCAATATGTTTAAAGACCCTTAGGGTAATTAATAAGTGCAAGCCCCATTATTTAATAAGTATTTCTTATCCAAAGATACCTAGGCACTTCACAACTTTGCTTAGACTTATCAGTTACCAGCATCAGTCGTCTTGTACTTTGGGGACATTATTAATAACTAATGGCATCAGTGAAACAAACAGAAGCCCTTCTCTGACTTGGGCAGGACTTGTTTCTAGGGAGAACTCTGAACAAAGACTGATAGCAGAAGCTGCTGTTTGACACAGAGACGTCCACTAACGTTTCTCAGAGCAAGAATGGACACGGTTGGGACAAATACTGTGAAACTTTACACCCCTTGGGGAAATGACATAGACTTGGTGTGTAAAAAGATTTCTTGTTCTGCCTTTATTGTTTTCTGACTGCCAGTTGCATATAACTAGACCTGAATTTCCATGCGTTGAGTTCATGTAAAACAAGGTCCTACTCGGTGTCAGTAATAATGTCCATTAAAAAAGCAACCAACACACAAAACCTTTGCCACCTTGTGGACACCAGCTTGCAAGGTTTATAGTCCTGGGCATCATTTATTGGTGCCATAGACTTAGGAAGACCAAAGCTCAATTCTGACCTCAGATAATGACTAGCTATCTGACTTTGGACAGTTCCCTTAACTTCTGTCTGCTTTAGTCTTCTCAAATATAAAATGGGGTTAATCCTGGTATCCACCTCAAAGGATTGTTGTGAGGCTCAAAGGAGCTACTATTTGTAAAGAGCACACGACCGGACACATTGGGTGCTGCATCAATTTAGTTATTGCCATCAAACATAGAACAAGAGCAATAGGAGTCATTTCAAGAGTTATGAGAAATTTCAGGGAAGCATTTGCATTTTACCTTTTTGAATGGGGCTGTAATTAAGAACTTTAAGGAACTATATTTATTAGCAATTCATTCCAATAGGTGCTTGCTAAATGGATTCCGATTGCACACAAATACTCTGAGTCTCAGCAGACAGCTTCAGATCCAATAGTTAAAAAGCAAAGTCATCTCCGAGTGAGGGAGTAACTCTTTGGTGATGAGCCTTTCTGAATTTTGTCAGGTTGGTCCTTGGATGCAGACACCCAGTCCATTTGGTAGTTGCTACAAAAGGTTGTGCTCCTCTGCCAGGTCCTTAAGAAGCTACGCATGGTCACTAATTCATTAGCTATTTATTAAGCATCTGGTGTGTTTAGGGCATTATGCCGACAGACGAGATGCAGGGAACACAAGCAATGCACATCTTCACACGATCAAAGATCTAATAATTTAACTCAGTATTTATATGAAAAGTAAAAAAAAGTATGATAATTGCAATAAAAACTCACATGTGTATAGAGCAGGGATTCTTACTTGGGGGTGCCTGAGCTTACTTTAATTTTAATAACTATTTTTGGACATAATTAGTTTTCTTTATAGTCCAGTATATTTTGTTTTCAACCTTTAAAAAGCATTATTCTGAGAAGGGACCCATTGTTTTTGCAGACTGAGAAAGTGATACATCTCTCTCTCTCTCTCTCTCTCTCTCTCTCTCTCTCTCTCACACACACACACAC
Source organism: Monodelphis domestica (assembly GCF_027887165.1). NCBI lineage: Eukaryota > Metazoa > Chordata > Mammalia > Didelphimorphia > Didelphidae > Monodelphis > Monodelphis domestica. The sequence goes on along the minus strand of NC_077229.1, from coordinate 529,524,636 downwards.
ACACACACACACACACACACACACACACACACAAAAGGTTAAAAACTTTCAGGAAAGAGTTTCACAGTTTTATAAGGCATTTCCTCCCAACACTGTGACAAATATCATGAAAATGGCAACCTCTATTTTATGTGGAAAAATGCATCATTGCTTTTTTTTTAAACCCTTACCTTCTGTCTTGCAGCCAATACTGCGTATTGGTTCCAAGGCAGAAGAGTGGTAAGGGCTAGGCCATGGGGGTCTAGTGACTTGCCCAGGGTCACACAGCTGGGAAGTGTCTGAGGCCAGATTTGAACCTAGGACCTCCCATCTCTAGGACTGGCTCTCAATCCACTGAGCCACCCAGCTGCCCCCCATCATTGTTATTGAATTAAATAGCAACAAAGTTAATAAGTTAGTTAATATCACAAGCCATCATATAATTTAATGAATATTAGACTTAACCAGTGAGAGGGTGTGATTCAAGTGGGACTTTAAACCTTGATGGTAGGATTTGGTTAGCTGGGGAGGGAAAACCATTACTAGCAAAGGGAACGGTTGAGAAAAATTCTAGTGCTTCTTAAGTTTTTGTTTTTGTTTTGTTTTTTTGAAGAAGACAAGTTGACCAATTTGTCTGGAAAGAGAAGACATCATCCCTTGATGTCATTGTTCCTCTTTGAAAAACAAAGGAGGAGGACTCCAAGCAAAAATTACCTCCAAGGAAAGAAATACACATTTAATGAAATAGGGGACTTCCAGATAGTCCTGATGAAATGGCCAGAGCTGAAAAGAAAATATGACGATTAAATGTGATGCTTGAGACAAGCATTACAAGGTAAAAAAAGAAAAAACTCAAGGAACTCAGAGGAGTTGAACTGATCACATTCTTATATGGGAAAATGTTCATTTTGATTATGATACAAGAGATACTTAAAGCACCTGAAATACTTTAGATAATCAAAGGAAACAATGGTTTTAAACTGATTGAATTACTATATAAAATCATAGCTGAGATATTTAAGATATCTATGATAGAGATACTTAAAGTAATTTAGATAATCAAGGGAAAATGTGGTTAAATTGATTAAATTACTACATAAGGTAATAACTAAGATACTTAGGATACTTAGATATTTGAAGTACCTAAGGTATTTAAATTACTTAGGATACTTAAGGTATGTAAGTAACCTAAGAACTTTATCTTCATTAGGGCAGTGAATAAGAGCATACATAGACAAAGCAGAAAGTAAATTGAATATGATGAGATGATATCTACAAAAAAGGGTGGTGGTAAAGATGAACTTAGGGAGGTGTTAGAAATTTTTAAAAAAAGTTGTGAACAGGGAGAGATTGAAAGGAGAGAAAGAGAAGGATGATGAGGGGGAAATTAAGATGAAGGGAAATGGTTCATAACTGTGAATGTTAACAGGATGATCTTAACCATAAAATAGAAGAAGAGACCATAGTAGAATAAAAATAAGAATTCAGTAATGTGCTGACTATAAGAAATACACTTAAAAAAAGGAGGGAACACACATAAAATAATGGTAAAGTGTTGGAACAGAATCTACTGTGTGTTAGCTGAAGTTAAAAAAACACAGGTAGCCATTATGATCTTAGATTGGTTGTAATGGAACACACAATAAGAAATGACAAATAAATTGATCACACACACAATAACAAACTCTACAAAGACTCTTATGAAAAGTGAACCAGAACATTGTACACAGTAACATCAATAAACTAATGGTGATCAACTGTGAATCATTTAACTATTGTCAGCAATGCAGGACAACTCCAAAGGATCAATGATGAAAAGAGCTTCCATTGCAATAGGAGGAACTGATTGAGTTTGAGTACAGATTGAAGCATTACATTCTTCACTTTATTTCCTTTCTGAATTTTCTCTAGTGTAAATCATATGTGTCTTCTTTACAACATGACAAACATGGAAATATGTATTATATAATAATATGTACAACCTATATCATATTACCTACTGTCTTGGAGAAGGAGGAAACATATGAAGGAAGGAGAGAACATAGATAAAAAAATTTCAGAAATGATTATTGAAAATTTTACTGGTATTTATTGTAGAAAAAACTTAAAACAAAAAAGATGGAGGAACAACATCAAATGATCCCTCATTGAACTATTTTCCAGCTCAGTAGCTTTTCCATTGAGATATTTCACATTTTCTTCTATTTTTTATTCTTTTGATTTTTAAAAATTGTTTCTTGATGTCTCATAGAGTTTAGTAGTTTCTACTTATCGAAATCTAATTTTAAGAAAATTTTTTCTTAACTGAACTTTTTAATTGCCTTTCCCATTTGACCAGTTTTGCTTTTTTAGAATTTCTATACTTCACTGAATTTTTGTGTATCTTTTCCATGTGGCCAATTCTGCCTTTTTATTAAGTTATTCTATTCAGTGGATTTTGTGCCTCTTTTACCATTTGGCTTATTCCAGCGTGTTTTTTTTTTTTAAGATGGCATTCTTTAGTATTTTGGGGGGCTTCCTTTACCATGTTGTGGACTTTTTCTTCATGATTTCTTCCTTTTCATTTTAGGGTGGGGCACCACAGAGGGACGGAATGGGGAATAGGAAGGGGGAGGGGAATGTGGAGGAGACACAGACATGAGAGGGAGTGGGAGGGGAAGAAAGGTGGGAGAAAGAGAGAGAAGTTGGGAAGGGAGAAGAGAGATGCATTTCATGGTTTTTTGGGGGGAGAGGGGTGTATTACTTTCCTTTTTTTCTCCAATTTTTCCTGTATCACTTTTATTTGATTTTTAAAATTCCTTTTTGAGCATTTCCAGGAATTTTTTGAGGAGAGGTTTGGGGATATGAGACAAATTCACATTTTTTAAGGTTTTTAATATAATTATTTAGATTTTGTTGTTTTCTGAGTTTGTGTTTTGAGCTTACCGGTCACACAGTAACATTATATGGTTAGGTTCCTTTTTTTTGGTATTTGATATTTCCTCATTTTTCCAGCTCATTTCTTGGCTTTTAACTTTATTTAAATTTGGGCTTTGCTCCTATAGAAAGAAAAACTAAAACAAGTTCTGGACTTTCTGCCACTGAGTTGGAACTAACAGCAGTTGAAGTGTTAAAGATGGAAGACATTAACAAGACTGACAGTTGGTGAAGAAAGGGGCAACTGGGAGTGGCAGTTGGTTTTGTGACTTGCACTTCCTTCCTGGCCCTGGAACTAGAAGGAGCTTTTCTCCCTGTCTCTGGATAGAAGTGGCTCTATTTTCCTGATTTTCCAAACTGTGTGCTCTCCCTGGATTCCTGTGATTATGTCATTGACAAAAGGACATAAGGGAAGCACTTTGAACTGTAAGGCCAGTCTTTAGGGTGTCAGCCTGAAGAGACAGGCCCAACCAGCTCTGAAGTTTTATTTTGTGCTTTTGGACCCCCAAGTTCTCTTTGCATGCAGTCTCCATCCTTTTCATTTTCCCCATTTCCTTTCCCAATTTCCTTTTTGATTTTACCCCCTGCACCTGGCTTCATAACTGACTTTGTTTGACTGCACCTGAGACTACTTGTGAATAACATGGTTTCTCTTTGTTGGATGTATTGCTCCATAGTTTCTAAATTTGGTGCTTGCAATGAATCCTTGCTATTACAATTACATTTTGTATTTGTTTGTATATTGTTGCTGCTATACTTTATGTTGCTTTTCCAGAATCTCTGATTGTTGTTAGCTTGAACTAATTGTGCCTTTAAATAACAGTCTCGAACCATGTGACCCAATTTTCCACATAGGAAAAATTTGGGTACATTTCTCCTTTGATTGCTATGTGTGTAATTTCTCGTGGGTTTCTATGATTGCAGAGTGGCTAGATTTTTTATTTCTTCAATTTCTTTATGTTTAATTGTGCTATTTGCCTCCTTGAGCTTGGTTTTAGCTCTTTTATTGTCATCCTTTTCCTCTAGGATTTCTTTATGACCTGTGAATATGTAAACTGCAATTTTGTTTTGTTTTTTAATCTTTCAGACTTAGTGTTTCCCAGTCTGGGCATTGAAGATTAAAATATCATCTAATAGGTGTGTTACTGCCTTTCACAAATTGTCTCCTTATGTGTTGGAGATTTTGTTCAGTTAAATTTTCAAATCCAAGCACATCCTCTGCTACTTCATTCACTCTATCGGGGAACTTTGATGGATGTTCCCCACTTTCCTGTATCAATTTCTCAAATTGTCCCCAAGTATCAGGTCTCTTTGAGAAACTTTTCATTGCCTCTAATAGATCTTCTCTGGCCTGTCGGATTGTTTCTAGTTTCATCAGTGAATTGTTGTTTTTCCCTTTTTGAAAAGAATTCTGAGAGAAGAATTTCAGTGTCCTGGAAATCTGGATCATAAAGCCTAATTGCTCTGTTAAATTTTTTCAAACATCTCACAGCTCCTGAAAATCAGGAAGGCATCTGCTTTTTCAGACTTTCAAGGTCTGTTGCTGTAAATGGCCTATGTGTTTTAATATGAATTATGCTGCTGTCTGGCTGTAGGCTTGTTTGATCTCTTAGTGGCAATATTGGTATTCTCCCTTCAGCCCCATCTGTTTTTTCTGGCTTAGCTATATTGCTTTTTTTAGGTATGTCTTGTTGTGTGTTAATATATTTGCCACTTTGTTTCTCCTCAGTCAGTTGCTTAATCTGTCCAAAGCTTCAGGGGTTTTGTGCTCCTATTCTCACAGCTAATTCTGGGAGACTGTAAATTTTCAGTTTTTCTAAGGTGGTAAGTTCTAAGGAGTGATGTGGTCATGGCTATCTTTGTCTACAATTTTGTCTGTGAAGTGGCCACAGTACCCTGGACCTGTGTCTAGGGTCTCAACTCCACATCATCTAGTGTGCTTGCTTTGGGGCTTTGACCTGGAACTGAGTATGGGCAATGCAACAGATTCCTTCACCTAATGCAAGCAAAGGGTCTCCCATAATCTCTTCCTTTGATCTCCCATATTCTCCTAGCAGTTGGACCCTCTCACCATCTATGGGATGAGAGCTCCAGGGGCCACTTGCACATTCATTTGCCCCCAAGGCTCCTGGCTTGCTGGAACATGGTCTGGGCTGAATTGCACTCCACTCTCACTGCAGTGAGACAGACTTTTCCTGCCTCCCTTCTAAGTTGTCTAAAGAAGGAAAATTGTTTCGCTGTGTCCTTCTATTGTTTCTGCTGCTCCTGAATTTGTTTTGAGGCATTCTTTTACAGATTTTTGGAGAAGAATTTGTGAGAGCTCAGGCAAGACTCTACCATTACAATGATATCTTGGCTGCTGCCCCAAAATTATTCTTAAAAGAGGTCTAGCCTTCTTCATTAGACTGTCAAAGGGGCCCTTGACACAAAAAGTGTTAAGATCTCCTTTGAATTCATTATTGCTCATGGATTTCTGAGGGAAATCTCTACAATCAAATTTAAATATATTTTAGGTCAAAGGCTACCATTAAATGCATAAACTGAGTTCCTTCTGGAAAAAGCACCCAAAGTCTGAAGTAGATGACATCTATTTATTTCCTCCCTCAAAAAAGAAATGCTCATAAGTACATATTGACAAATGCATAAAACATTAAAAAAGAAACCACCTCATCTCACTTATTCTATTTAAGTCAAAGGTAGTTTGTGGCATTACTAGACAGACACTATTTTTGTCTCAGCCATGTCTTCATGAATAACTTTTAGTCACTCTCAGGATATTTTGGGTTTTGTTGCTCCTTTTAGCTTCAGTGAAATTCTGGTGGCCATCATCTTTTCTTTTGAGAAGTGTTATAGTATCATGAAGCAAACTACTAAGGAAGCAGCAATAACTTAGGAAGACAGAAACTTTGAACTTAAGGAATAGTCACTAAAGATTGTTCAGAGTTGCTGTTTAGTGCTATGGGAATAAGGAAAAGAAAACAAATATGAAGAAGTAGCCAAGGAATCAAAGTCCAATCTCATGTGCTCACATCGGCAGCCATATGTAATTGCTTACATCTATCTATAGTTGCTGTTGTCATTGAGGGGTAATGAAGAGGAACCCTTTTCATCCCTCTCTAGATATCCAGGACCATGCAGATATTGTCCTAAGCAATGAAGATTATAGAGAATATACAATGTTATGGTACCTAAGGTATTAAAATGAGTTTTAATAATGTAGTCATTCAATCAGTCAATGAATATTTATTTTTTATCAAAAATTTCATTTTCCCAATTAAATGTAATTATAATTTTTAATATGTTTTCTGGAATTATGAGATCCAAATTGTCTCCCTCCCTCCCTCCCTTTTCTCCCTCTCTTGGAGATGGTAAGCAATTTGATCTATATTATACATATATTATCATGGAAAATTTATTTCCATATTGGTCATTCTTGAAAGAGAATACTTATATAAAACCCCAATCCCCCCAAAAAACCATAAATAAACTAATCTGAAAGATACTATGCTTTGATCTGCATCTGACTCCAATACTTCTTCGGTGGTGGATAGCATTCTTTGTCATAAGTCCTTCAGAATTGTTCCAGATCATTGTATTGCTCAGAGTAGCCAAATCTTCCACTGCTGATCATTGTAGAATGCTGTTGTTACTGTGTACAATGTTCTCCTGGCTCTAATTATTTCACTTTACATCAGTTCATGCAGATTTTCCTAGCTTCTTCTGAAATCATCCTGTTTATCAGTTCTTATAGCACAGTAGTATTCCATCACCATCATATACCACAATTTGTTTAGCCATTCCCCAACCAATAGACATTTCTTCAATTTCCAATCTTTGCCACCACAAAAAGAGTGGCTATGAATATTTTTGTACAAGTATGTCCTTTTCCCCTTTTTATGATCTCTTTAGTATATAGACTCAATAGTACTATTCCAGGATCAAAGAGTTTTCAGTTTTATAGTCCTTTGGGCTTATCAACAAACATTTATAAAATGTTTATTATGGGTCAGACTATATGCTAAGCCCTAGGATACAAATAAAGGCAAAAATGGGATCCTTTTACTCTAAAAGCATGAATTGTTTTGGGGGATATTTTATATATACATAACTTTTTACACATAAAGCCTATACAGTGTGAGAGAATCTCAAAGGGAAGGTATTAGTACTCTATATGTTTGAGGAGAGCATTTGGGGGGGGGACTGGTTTTTGGAGAATAACAGTCAACTGAATAGTTGGATATCAGCTCCCTCCCTCATTTTTCCTTCTAGCTTCAGTTCTTTTCTGGGGAATATTGTTCAGTAAAGTCCATCTATTAGTCTTACCTTTTAAAGAAAAACATTTAAGTTTCTTGGACTTGGGTATTAGCTGCTATTTCACCAGAGCCTTCTAGATAGGAAACTATGCCTGCATGTGGTTCTCTCTGGTGGTTAGACCACCTAGTGAGGACAAGAGGACAATGAGATGAAGGATAACTAAAAAGTGCTCCAGAGCATCTTTGATTTTCTGGAAAACTATGCAGAAATATAGCAACTTGAATCAAATCTTAAGTGATGGCACCCATAAATATTTTTACATAGCCATGACTGTCAAGTCTTCAGATCATTGTCAAAATGGAAATTGGCATCTTTTATTAAAAAAATACAATTTCTCAAATAAAATACATATGGCAGACGAAGAGTTATAATAGTTTGATATTTTTTAGAAAGACGGGTGAGTTTATTTTTAAAAATTTGTGCCTTGATTCCAACATACTTGGAAAGATTTTAAATAGATTTAAAAAGCACACATACTGAGCCATCCTATGAAAATGATGGATGAAGATTTTTAGAATGTAATGTTGTTTGAACTCACCTAAGGGAGGAAATAGAGACTATTTGTGGCATTTCTGCCAATAATTTCTTGAACTAACTGACCAAGCATTTTTTACATCTATAATTATGATTTGAAAATGTCATGGGGGGAACCACAGGTTGCTTCATTTTTTTACCTATGTACACAAAATGCTCGATTAATGACAGCTCCAGTCTTTCTTAAAACGGTTAGTTTTTTTTTTTAATACTGTATTTTTAAAAGTAGCCAGTGCCTGTCCACCCAAGTCTCTGCCCACAAGAATAAGGTTTTAAAAATTCAAGAAACTAATATATACCTCTGGTTCTCAATGGAAATACCTCTAGTACTTTTCTAGTTTGAAGAAAAAGCCATGCCATTTACACAATTTTATGCCCTTGGGGACTATTTGTAATGTGACATCCCTTATCATCTATCCCCAAAGTCTTTGGTAATGTTGACTATGTGTCTATTTAATCTCATAGCTCATGAAGCCCCATTGATGATTCTTTCACTGCACCAAAATAAGTCAGTAAATCAAAACTTAAAGAAAGGCATTCAGCGAAAGAGAATGATCAATAATACAAAAACCCCAGTTATTATACTAGCACTCATTCTCAACTGTCCACATGTATGTCAGGGGAATACTAGTCTTGCTCCCAATATTCCCTGACCTTATCAAGACAGGAACGGGACACAGGGGTTACTGTGGTAGGTGTGCTGGGTTCCCCATGGCTCCTGTTCTTGTTTACTCATTTTCCTGTATCTCAGTTCATGCCTAAATCTTTCTTGGATTTCTAGTTACATTGGTCCTTCCCCCTATCTCTGATCATTCTATTCCTGGTTGCTTGTTGCTGGCTGGAATTCTTGTTTTTCTGCCCCTAATGATCATTAATTTGGTCCTGGGCTAATTTAGTTTCTTATCAAACTGACCATATTTCATTCCACTTAAGATTATCTCTATTTTCTCAACCTTCAAAATTAAAAAAAAAGAGCCTTTATTTGCATATGTACTACAGGTTCCAGGAAAGCAGAATTACCCTATCAAACATGACCTTTTCAATCCTCCTTACAGTTCTTCTGTGCATAGATGATGGTAAGAATGTTCAGATTTAAGTCACTGTCTTGAATTAAGCCATTTTCCCAATTGCCTTTTCTACCAGCTTCCTAATCATGAGGCCATGTATGCAAGAGTTCCTACCTTTAACCCAACCCCATCTATAAATTGGGTTGTTATTAAAGTCCTTCAAAATAAAGTTTATCAGCATTATAGCTTCCTTCTGTGCTTTATGCCTTTCTAATTCAATTATCGTCAAATGGAAGAGTGTAAACAGTTTTCAAGTCAACACCACCTGTAATCTTTATCCTGCTCTCATTTTCAGTGTTTATGAGGCTTCCACCATAAACACCACCAATTCCATAGCATAGAGACATTTTCATCCTCTATCATCCCCATGAAAAGGATAATTTATGTACTACTACTATTGCACATTAAGTCCTTTTATTTAGCAGTTTTATGCTTTAAAATGTAAGTTATTGCTTCTTCAATAAATTAACATTTGGATTCCAAAAAAGAGCAAGAAAGTGCAAATTAAAACAACCCTAAGTACCACCTCATGCCTATCAGGTTGACCAATATGGTAGTAAAGAAAAGTGATATATGTTGGAAATGTTGGCAATATTGGAACACTTATGTATTGTTGGTGGAGTTGTGAACTGATCCAAATATTCTGGAGGGCAATTTAGAACTATGCCCAAAGAGGTATAAATCAAATCATACCCTTTAGTCCAGTAATACTACTACTAGGTCTGTATCCCTGAGAGATCAAAAAAAGGGAAATAACCTACTTGTACAAAAATATTTATAGCAGCTCTTTCTTTTGAAGAGGCAAGTAATTGGAAATTGAGAAGACATCCACCAGTAAGGGAATAAGTTGTGGTATATGCTGATAATAGAATATTATTATACTATAAGAAATAAGGAAAGGGTCGAATTCAGAGAGCCTGCAAAGATCTATACAAATTGATGCAGAATGAAGAGAGCAGAATGAAGAGAACATTGTATACAGTAAAAACAATATTGTAACAATCATCATAAATGAGAGTCTTACCTACTCTAATCAATAAAAGAATCCAAGACAATTACAAAGAATCCATGGTGAAAAATTCTTTTTATCTCCAGAGAGGGATCTGATGCAGTAGAATTATACTTTTCTAGTGTTTTATTTTTGCAACATTGCTAATAGGGAATATATCTTGCATAACTTCACATATATGATTGTTATCACATTGTTTGCCTTCTCAGTGAGCAGAAGAGGGAGATTTGGATACCAAAATTAAATAAAAATTAAAATGAATAAAAAATAAATTAAAGAAGAGACTCTGCTTCTTATTCATTAGAACTCTGAGAGGGTTCCCAACAGGCTTGGCTTCAGGAAGTTCCCAAACAGCTTTCCCCACCCTTTCAGAAATGGAGATTAATCACAAAAGAGAGACGGAGCTCAGGTACCAGCTCTTACTGCCACTTTTGTTTGTCTTTTCTCTTTTACACAGGTAAATGATACTGAGGCAGATATTCCTAGTCTTGGCAGCAGCTTTTTAAGTTTGAAAAATCAAGAGCTCATAATTTTTTAAAATTAGAATTGACTGGCAGAATTTTTCTGCAGTATTGGTTAAAATGAGCTCTCACAAGAGGAGAGACTTAAAGCACTGGCACTGACCTTTTAGAACTCCTGGAGTTGCCATTGCTGATCTCATCAATGCCATGAATCAGTCAGGGTCAGCGATGCCCCAGTAAATGGCTGGGTGTAGCAGATGAGTAGTAAAGTCCTGGCACAGGCAACGTCTTTTCTGATGTTTCCTATGCCACACTTCTCAGATCCCTGAGGTCAAGGTTGCACCTCTAACAAATAAGGGCATTTCGCTGGTGGACGGTCCGCTAAAAATTTTCTTCAAAAAAACATGCCGGAGTTGTGGATGAGGGAAGAAGATTTAAAGAGAGGATTTGGGGAAGTCAAATGGACAAGTTTGATGACATGAAATTAAAAGTTTTTGCACAAACAAAATCAGTGCAACCAGTTTAGAAAGAAGGAAGGAAATTAGGGTTGTGGTGGTGATTACATAACAAGTTTGTCTGATAAAGGGACCCAAGAGAAGCAGATGGAACCGTCATGAGCCAGCAGGGGATAAATTCCATGGAATTCTAAAGAGGATTCAAAAAAGGAAAAAAAAAACTGTTGGCCAGAGAGAAGTCAAAGAGTGCCCAGACCTCCCTCTGGCCAACAATTTTTTTCCATTTTGAATTCTCTTTGAATTCCATGGAATTCTTCCCCTGCTGGCTCATGACAGTTCCATCTGCTTCTCTTGGGTCCCTTTGCATTACCTTTCAGGTTTTACTTGGCTTTTTGTCATTCTTCCTTGATTACAGTGACTCGCCCAGGGTCACACAGCTGGGAAGTGTCTGAGGCCAGATTTGAACCTAGGACCTCCCCTCTCTAGGCCTGGCTCTCAATCCACTGAGCTACCCAGCTGCCCCCCTTGTAGATGTTTCTGAAAAAAGTACAAGTCAGTTTTTGCCACCTCTTTGTTTCATTAGTGTTTGAAGGAACTCGGTTCTTTTTTCCCTTGAACAATGTACTATGCTTGAAGAGACTTCTCTGCTAAGCTTTTATAATACACCCCATATGGGCTCTCTTCCTCAGCCTTTTCATTTGCTGTTTTCTAGTCTGTGCCATAAGTAGAGTCTCTGAACTTGGTGGAGAGAGTGAACCCCAGGAATCTGGATTTGGAATTCTGCTTAGGGTTTGCAGCCAGGACAGTGTGCATGTCCCAGGATCAAGGAGCATCTTCAAAAGGGACCTTTGGGACCACATCTATTGGAAAGACTCAGTTAGCTGCTTCTGGTTGTGAACTTTGTGGCACCAGAACTAAATTGGCACCTCTTCCCCAGAGGCCAAGGAAGCATTAAGGGAAATCAGGCCACTAAACTGCTGGGCAAATAGGTGTATGTTTTTTTCTGGATTTATGCTTGAGGAAAATGTGAATGGTGAAATCGAACTAATCAGTGACCTCACCAATGTGGGCAACACAGTCATAGTAGCTCAAAAAGATGACATTAGAGAAAAGAGACACCACAATCTGCCAGAAAACACTCGCCCCAGAGGGAAAGATTCGGGGAGAGAGAGCCAGAGCAAAATTCATTATATCACTGAAATATTACACCTCCCTCCCCTAATTAAAGAGCAGATCCATTCTTCTTCCTTATCTTAATGAGTTTTAGAAATATATACATCACCCACATCTTTATGTATATGTATATGTAATATGTATCCAATAACATGGAGATATACATGCATTCATGAATATGCACACATGTGTGATTTGTATGGGTACATGTGTGTATTTTAACACACCGAAATAAACATGTGTGGTGAGTTGAAAAAATTGGTGAATACAAGCAATTAAACCATAGTAAATTGTCATTTTCAAGAGTTTCATTATTACTAGAATACATGTTAAGGAAAGATATTTTAGGAATAAGTCCCAGAAAACTACACTTTCAGAAAAGGGTGGGACACAATGTTTAAAAAATAACCATAAATGACAAGTCCTCAGATTCTTGTGAATCCCAGGATAAAGTAAAGATAAAAAGAAACACAGGTCACTCCCTGAAAGAAAACCCAGAAGAAAAATGTCACAGGAATGTCATAGCCAAAATGCTGAGCTCTCATACCAAAGGAAAAATAAATACTAATATCTTCTAGAAAGAAGCAGTTCACATAACAAGCAACCATCAGAATCTATCAACTTCTACTACAAATGAGAAGAGATCACCTAATCATTATTCCATTATTCCAAGAGACAAAAGACATGAGTTACAAAAAAAGAACAATTTACTCTACAGAACCAAGTGTAATCTTCTATGAAGAGAGGGTGGGGAACAAGGGCAGAGGATCTTTAATGGAATAGAGGACTTTTAAGCCCTTCCGATGAAAAGACCAGACCTGAGGAAGAACTTTGAAACACAAACATTAGAAACGCGTAGAAAGATGTATCTATTTGAGCAACTGGAAGAAACTCTATAATGATGTAGTGCTAACATTCTAATAGGGAAAAAGAAACATATCTCTTCAGTGCCTGAATATATTCAAAGGAGTCAAATAAGAAAAACATAAGTTCTCTTCTGAGAATTTTAAGAGGTGAAAAAAAGAAAGGATGACATGACAAGACTATATAAAGATGGTAGAAAGGATTGGAACCTGCTATTTGTGAGAAGTATACACAAAAATAGAAAAAAGAGAGCCATTGTCACATTTTAAAAAACGCATAGTAATGAATAAAAGGAAAAGGAATCATGGCCAAGAAGGACAATTCAAAGGCCACATCAAGAATTGATTATATTTATAATATATAAGTAAGCATTATAAAGTAGACATTCAGTTTTATATAATATACTTGTGTTCTCTTGAATATAATGAAATTCTCTATATGGTGTTTAAGCTCACAATTTAAAAAATAGGAAATAAAAAGAACTGGGGTGGATTTTTTTACTCTTAAATTTCTCAACATTGAACTATTGACTGGGCCAGGTAATAATAATAATAGTTCATATTTACATATTGCCTACTATATGTCGAGCATTATACTAAATAAGTTCTTTACAAATATTATCTCACTTGATCTTCAAAAAAACCATAATAAATTATTATCCTCATTTATAGATGAGGAACTGAAACAAACAGAAGTGACTTGTCCACACAGCTAATAAGTATCTGAGATGGGATTTGAATTCAGATTTTCCTGACTTCAGGTCCAGCACTATGCTTAAATTATCTACCATTTTAAAAAGAAATAGAGTTTCATTATTTCCAAGAATGTTTATTAACTTCTGTACTAATTCCATTGACTCATGCTTGTGGCATAGAGAGACGCTACATTCTCATACAATATGCCAATAGAGTTCAGCTCCATCCGGCTAAGATGGGGAAAAAAATCAAGTATGTACCTGGGAATGGATTACATGCTGTCATCTAAAGACCAGTCTGGCTAAGCTTAAAAAGTTTTATCATAGAGGACTGACTTGAAGGTGATGAATTATATTAGCCGCAGCAACCGGGGAGTCTCCACATTGATGCATTTATGGATCTCTGAGGTATTCAGATATAATTGCTTAAATTCTAATAACAAATTTGGGACTAGCTATATAGTAAGTAGGAAGCATAACCTAATAGGAGTTGAGGCAGCCTCTTCTTCTGGAGCTGCTCCTTAATTCCTGTGCTCTGCAGAGAAAAGAGAACCTAAACAAGGGACTTACTGCTGGCTTGTGGGAACCACAATTGAAAATGAACAGGGTGGGGAGAGTGGCATAAACACTTACTCTGTGCCAAGCATTGGGCTAAATGATGGAGACAAGTCCGAACAGTAAGGCAGTCCTGGATTTTAGGGAATTATGTTATAGTAAGGGAGGACCACACGTCTCTAGAGAGCAATGGTAGCCATGGAGCAGTAGTTGAGTTGGGAAACTCACCGGTATGGAATTGTAGAATGACTGACGCTTCTTTTCAAGAATCATAACATTGATGGATTGCTATTTTCAGAGCTGGAGGTGTAAAGGGGGAATGAGGCAGGGAGAATGTACATAGTATAGCAGCAAAGCATGAACATAACTGGGGAGAAGTGTTGTGATTCTTGATTGGATTAGAGATGGTGTCTCACCAGTCAGGATGATGGGTCCTCCCATTGGGGCATTAGAAGTACTCTAACCAAGGTACTCTTCTAACTGCTTTTCCCCTGGATCTGATGTAAATTCTGTGTCAATTGCTATTTTAAATAATCCTATTCCAAATTAAATGAGCTCTTTTCGATGTTGTTTTTCGGGAAGAGACACAAGGCTACTTTTGATGTTCCCAGGAAAGTCCCTTGATGGGAATAACATGTTGAAGATTCTGAATAATGGGCATTTGCCAAGATGGAAATTGGTCACCGTTCATCTTTCTCCTCTGGATACCGTGTTTTTTCTGGGTTTTCCGAAACTGCTGTGACATGGCTATCTTCCTATCCTTCTAACTACTCCATTTGTTTAAAAATGTTGGTTTATCATCCATGCCATGCTCTGTCCTGGGGCCCTTTTTCTTCTTCTAAACCGCCTTTATAATCTAATCTGAATCACTTCCTATGTTCAGTGATAAGTTTTAGGAAAATGATGTTGGCTACTTTACGTAGGATGGATGAGAGAAGAGAGAGATAAAACAGGAAAACCGTACTAAGAGGCTATTTGCAATAGTCTAAACCTGATGAAAAGCACCAGAACTACTCGTGTCAACAGACATGTGAGGGTGGGGGGGGGGGGGAAAGATTTGTACTTAGGTGACAGCGATGAGACTTCTCGGGCATGTGTGAGTGAATTCTACTTCAGAAATTTACTCATGTCTATTAAACTCTTTCAGCCTCAATTTCTTCACTTGTAAAACGTGGGTAATAATGACTCGCATGTCTGTTGACGTGAGTGCTACCTTAGCTCTGGCTCTTTTCATTAGGTTTAGACTATCGCAAATAGCCTCTTAGTACGGTTTTCCTGTTTCCTCTCTCTCTTCTCTCATCCATCCTACTTAAAGTAGCCAACATCATTTCCCTCAAGCTTAGGGTTGCCCATGTGATTTCGCTACTCAATAACTTCCAGTGGATCATTATTGCTAGTAGAAGTAAGTATGAACTTTAGCATTTTAAGCCCTTCCTACCTGGTCCCAACCTGCCTTTCTCATCTTATCTTTCAGCCTCTTTCAGGCACTTTTGCTGTTCCTCAAACGGGAAGTTTTATCCACTATCTCTGTTCCTTTGTACTATCATTCCTTTTTACCTGAAAGAAGCAGTCTTTTCTCATTTCTCTCTTTTAACAGTTACTTGCTGCTTCTAGACGTGCCTTAAGCACTAGATGAATCCTTGGTAATTCCAACGTCCAGGGCCTTCCCTTCCCCAAACTGTATTATAAAATGGGGTAAGGAAAAGGAAAGGGAACAAGAAGCTACTACATCCCAGGCCTTCTGAAAAGTACTTTAAAATATTATTTCATTTCATTCTTGAAGCAACCCTGAGAGATTATTATTATACTTTTTTTTTAACTCCTGAAGAAACAGAAAAAAATGTTGGTTTTCGATTCTCAAGAGCTGGGCTCAGACCCAAGTTTTTCTGCTTAATTCTTGGGTGACGTTTGACGCATCAGCAGACTTCTCTTACAGTCAGTATTGTTATCTGCAAGATGGTTTTGTGGGAGATGACACTTCTTTGAACTCTGGGTGTGACAGAGCAATATTTTGTAATATTCTGGGGAAAACCTAGAAAATTAAAATGTACCTAAATATTAGAGACTCCGCTGACTAGCACAGTGACCAAAGAATTTAGCTCTACATAGAAAATTCCTGATGTTGGATATTATGTTTGTCAAATAAACGTGTATGGCAATGTTGTAAGTAAATAACGCACGAGGAAATGATACCGTCCTAGCTGCAAGATGGTCTTTTTGTCACCACGTACCACTCTCCATACGTGTGTATAATTTACTTTGTGATCTCTGCTACTTGTGGCAAACATTTGCTTCTCCCCGGCATCTCTATTGATTGATGCTTCTGGACAGAGAGAGATGCATTCATAGCATCATCAATTTGAGGTTTGGGGCTGTTTTGAAGGTCTTTATTTTCATTGACAGCTTTCTCCGAGGGAGTCCGTTCAGTCAACAAGTATTTAAGCATTTACCACCCGCTTGTTGCTGTGCTGGGTGCTGGGAATAAAGGTACAAAGAATGAAATAATCCCAAATCCCAAAGAAATTCCATTGCAACAAGAGACAAAATTACATCTAGAAACATTCGCAGCATAACAAAAAGTGAATACAAAATAGGTAAATGCCAGGCAGTTTGGGAAGGAGGGCGCTAGTTGTTAGGGAAATCAGGGAAGGATGTTTTTTGACTGGAAGGAAATGGGGGACTCGAGAGAGAGAGAGGAAAGAAGGGAAGGCACCGAGGCTCTAATATACTCAATAAAGAGGTTCGCAGAGGTGAGATGAAGCGTCATACATGAGGATCAGAGGGAAGGCTCATATGGCTGAACCTCAGGACATCAGACGGAGAATAATGTGCAGGGAGTCCGAGAAGACACTTTGGATCCAATTTGTGAAGGGATCTAAGAATTTGTAGGAACATAAATCCTGGAGGCAACAAGCAATCGCTGGAGTTTGTAGAGTAAATGAATGGTGTGAGTTCTGGACTGAAGGAAAATTACTTTGTTATTAAAATATGTAAAGCAAAGGGTGGATTGGAGTGGGCAGAAATGAGGCAAAGAGACCAAGGAGGACGTCTCTTCAACAGTCTGGGTGAGAAGAGATGAGAGCCTCAATTTCAGATGGTAGTTGTGCAAGTGTGGAGAATGAATTGGATGGTAAAAATTTTGTGAAGATAGTAGTGAGATTTGACAACTGGAAGAATATATGACACGAGAAAGGAAACAAGTATTTATTATGCATCAACTATGTGCTAGAGATAGTGCTAAGTGCTTTGCAATTATTATCACATTTTGTCCTCATAACTACCCTGGGAGAAAGGCACAGTTATCCCCATTTTACAGACAAGAAAACTGAGGCAGACAGCGGTGAAGCAACTCATTCAGAACTATACAGTCAAGAAGTGAGACTAGACATGAACTTAGCTCTTCTTGACTTCAAACTAGACATCTTATCCACTGCACCACCTAGCTGCTGAAGGGAATGACAAGGATAATGCCAAAGCTAATGATGCTTGAATGATGTAGAAGAAGTCTAATTAAATCCTGTTAATAAACAATATGTACTAGGGACTAGGCTAGGTGCTGGAGACACAAATAGAAAATCTTTTTTTTAATTGAAAAAATTCATTTAATTTAGAATATTTTCCCAACATTAGATGATTCATGTTCTTTTCCACCATTCCTCCCCACCTCCCCCCAGTCCCATAGCCAACATACAATTCCACTGGGTTTTACTTGTGTCATTGATCAAGACCCATTTCCATGTTATTGATAATTGCACTAGGGTGATTGTTTAGAGTCTACATTTCCAGTCATAATCCCATCAACCCATGTGATCAAGCAGTAGTTTTTCTTCTGTGTTTCTTTTCCCACAGTTCTTTCTCTGGATGTGGATAGCATCTTTCTCATGAGTCCCTCAGAATTGTCCTGGATCATTGAATTGCTGCTAGTAGAAAAGTCTATTACATTCGATTCTACCACAGTGTATCAGTCTCTGTGTACAGTGTTCTCCTGGTTCTGCTCCTTTCGCTCTGCATCACTTCCTGGAGGTTGTTCCAGTCTCCATGGAATTCCTCCACTTTATTATTCCTTTGAGCACAATAGTATTCCATCACCAGCATATACCACAATGTGTTCAGCCATTCCCCAATTGAAGGGCATCCCCTCATTTTCCAATTTTTGGCCACCACAAGGAGCGCAGCTATGAATGTTCTTGTACATGTCATTTTCCTTATTATCCAAAGAGAAAATTTTCAATGCTCTCAAAGAGCTTATATTTTACTATAGCAATAAAAAGAAATTGAATTTCCACAAATTAATATTAAGTAATTTCCAGAGGGAGGTAGTGATGGAAAATCAGGTGAACTGTAAAAAAATAAATGGCACTTGAGTCATGGCTTTGAAAGAATCAAAGAATTTTACAGATGGAGGTGGGTAGAGAGTTTATTCTAGAAATCGTAGTAAAGCACTTGTGCAAAGGCACAGATGTGGAATTTGGAGTACTGTGTTTGTAAACCATCTATAATAGTTGGCCCAGGTTCACTGAATAGAGAGTGCATCAAGAGTGAATAGAGAATGGATAAACCAAGAAAGGTAAGTAGAAGCTAGCCTAGAGAGGACTTTAAATTCTAAGGAATCATTTTATCTTCACATCAATTTATATTCTTACCAATTTACTCGGAGTACCTCAACAAACATCTGTGGATGACGCTGAATTCAATATTTCTGTAATGATGATATGCTTTCCTGAGGTTTTTCTCTATCATATTTTCCACATTTTCTGATATTCAGATTTCTAAAAGTGCATCATTCAGTGATCTCAGTAGTGACAGAGTATTTATTATTTTAAAATACTCTCCATTCAGCCAAATCATCTAGGTTTGAGGCTACCTGGACTATTTTTCTTCTCATTTCAGTTTCAACTACTAAGTACACGGTTCCCTTGGAAATAAAGAATCCCTGTTCATCGTAAAAAGCTGAAGCCTGTTTTTTCTTATTTTCACTCTTCTGTCTTTCTCTAGTTGTTTTTGTATCATTCATCTACTTAACCAATAGCTTTCTTATACTTTTTTAAATGGCTGAATTCATCATGACAAATGTAATCATAATGCTAATACATCGTTAACATGGAAAGATGATAAGGATTATGGGCATTCTGGGTTTTCACATCACCGTGTATCTTTCTGTATTACCAATAATTCTGGTCAGATAGTTCTCAGAATATTTCATTACAGGATACTTTATCCATTTTAGAAATTTGGAATCATTACAGATGAGGAAAAAGAAAAACGAAGTTCTCTATTTTTTCTTACAATAAATCTAGACTATGAGACAATCAATTCCCTTAAGATAGCTATAATTTTGCCATAACTTTCTGTTTGATGTTTAATGCATTTTTCTTTTTAAAGATAAATTAGGCAGAAGAAATCTAATAATGCCTACATTTTGCCCTCTACTATTGCTCCTTATTTTAAAACTCTATCTGTTCAAAGGATGATTTTAGGTCATTTATTATGTATAACTAAGATAAGAGTCCCTAATTAATAGGCCCTCTTTGAAGTTGTTGTGACCTGCCTTGATGCTAATTTAGTCTACTTTCAAAGACTAATCAATGATCCACCTATTCACCTAGTGCTTATTAGAGAGTCTATTGTGCCACCATAGGAAGAGAGTAGCATTGATTGACTATAAAACACCTCTTGTCGCCACCTTGAGCAAGGCAAAAGCATGCCTTATTGCAAAAAAAAAAAAAGAATTGATATATTTTGTTTGGTTATATGTCACATGCCAATAAGTATTTTAATAGAATTTTAATATTAAAATGTAAAAAAAACATTTAAGGAAAACCGACCAGAATACATGCAGCAACTTCATAATTTTTGGAGTTTACATTTTGTTAACTTTCAGAATGGTTAGGTTGTGTATTCTAACTAGCTGTTTGGAGCCAGAATTGTCCGTTGTAGTGGCCCGAGTTTCATTTCCGGGTAGAATCTTGACTTACATTCTTAGAATCTGCATGCATTACTTTTGGTTCCAATTGCTTTACTCTGTGTCAGTTCATACGCGTTTTTTGTTGTTTCTCTAAACTCTTCATCCTTGTTCCTTCTCTTGCCATAATCTGTTAAAGAAACCACGGGAAGGGGAATGAGGGAAAGAAGAGGGAATGTCACTAACTGCTTGGTTTATCAAGTTAAAAAAACGTGTGTGTGTGTGTGTGTGTGTGTGTGTGTGTGTGTGTCCTCACAGGGTTATTGTGAGGACCAAATGAAATCATATCTGGACAAGCACTTGGGACAGAGCATGGGACAGTAAACACTATAGAAAGGCGCAGCCCTTCCTCTTCGGGGTACTGTGTCTGTAGGTGGTGGAGCCACTAAAGACGTGCCTGGTCACTTTTCATGTGTAACATCGCTCATAAATGGTGTAGCCATTCTCCAGCGTGTAACGGAATAGCTCCACTTTCTATCTGCTCTCTGTTTGCTTAAGGACTCCTACAAAGTTCTGTGAAGTGTGAACCTCTTCTCCTGCCTTCAAATCCAGATCGAGGCTCAATCCCAACAGTACAGAAGCTTCGTCCATGTGACAACAGCATGGGAAGCTCAACTACGTGAGCTGGGTCAAGGCTTCTCTGTCTTTCCCTCATTTGTGTCTTGTGCTCTTTCCTGATGAGAGGTGAACAAGGCAGACCCGTAGATCGATGGGATTGGAGGTGACTTGGTGAGTTCAGAAGGTCCAGAGGCCCCCTGAGAGGTCATAGCTGAGTGGAAATGAGAGAGAAGGATGGAGCACCTGCTCCAGGGAGGCTGAGGAACAACTTGAAGGGGAGCCTGAACACTTTACAAAGAGTTGTAAGAACGACGCTGAGCCAAAGCAAAAGGTAAAATTCCCAAGTAGCATTACTAAAGTCATTCCATGGCCCCACGAGCTCCAGGATCAGCCCTCTAGCAGACTGTAACAGTAGTTTACTGTCATTAGTAAGTCCTGATTATTTTTCTCTTAATATGGATTTCTATTTGTCATTCCTTTCTGTGTAGAAATAAATGAGCTGTCCCATTCCTGATTCATACAGAGCGCCGAATACTTCCACTTCCCGGAACCTCCCCCTGCTCCCCCTTGGATGGGGAGGTTGATGAGATGAGGCACGTGAGGCAGGGGAGCCTAATCCCTCTGATTAGGAGTCGGCTCCCGTCGGAGTGAACCCTATACGAGTGAGCTGCAAGAGCCCTGCACAGGAAACAGTGAAGGGTTCCATCCTCCTATAGGCTCACATGAGTGGTTTCTCAAGATCAGATGCTTCTAGCTCTTGGCACGTTGTTGTAAGTGCTTCCTCTGCTACTAGTTCTGGTCCACTTATTTAAAATTTTCACCTCATTTTCCCTCTCGTGTAGCCAAATTATTCCATGACATCCCATGGCTGAATTCTGAATTTACCTGGATCATCGCTAAATAATCGGAACTTCAGAGCCTTTTACTCTATTTTATATTCAGAAACCAGCACCAATCCCTGAATCATGTCCGTAGCTGAAGACTCTTCCTGATGGTATGTTCCTGGTAGAATTAAGATCCACTTGGTGCTTGGTCAGATCATTCATTCGCCAGAGGGAGTGTATGGAGATAAAGAGTCCCTTGAGGAAACCTGAAAGACCTGCCATGTTGTCAGTCAACGCACACGTGGTGGTTTGGTCTGCCATCTTGAGGAATTCTGCCCGAGAATTCCTCGTGGTGACAATATTCTTACAGGAGACAGCTGGGGAGCTGGCGCCAACGCTTTGTCTTTGTGGATTGTCAGCACTGAGCTGAGCTGAGAGCAGCAATATCGACAAATAATACCTTTCCAGGACCTCTGGGCATTTCTTAGCTATTCTATCACTTGGTCCTCAGATTAAACAGAGCCCCTGGCACTGGGAGAAGCTTCGAGGAGCCGTGGAAAAAGAGGCCCAGACTTGGAGTCAGGAAGAGCTGGGGCAAAAAATGGGGCTGACGGCTAGAGCTCCCTAGAAATGCTGTTGTGGAGAGTAAATAAGAGACGTGCATGTAACGCAATCCATAAATGATCGGGATTATTAGCACTTAAAAGCTCCTGGAGAGGCAGCCGCAGCACTGAGCACAGTGCTTGGACCATGGTAAACATTTAATGAATTGTATTTCTGTTCATTAATTCTTCCTTTAGTCACAAAAGCTAGAAAAGAACCATCCCTGGCTCCCAAGTCAGGGCATTTTCTACTATACGAGGCTAGAAAACACTGAGTTTCTAAGAGAGAAATGATGCTCTTGTGATAGCGGCTCTCTTGTTACCCTATTCCTCTCCCACCCCAGCCATCCCACCCGAGAAAACCGTAATTGTCACCTCCTTGCCTTAATTGTGGGAGCTGTAAATCTGGGATGGATAAATTACGCCTCTTATCTGCTCCCAAGAATAAATTATCTTTTCATACGACTCTCCATAGCTGTCTTCCTGCTTAATCTGATACTAATTCACACTAATGACTTGGGAGTCAGACACTGACAACTCAACTGTGCCAATGAATGGTGGCAAACATTATAAAACAGCACTATAAAACCAAAGAGGTGAGATCGTGAGAGGAACTCCCTTTATTTCCTTTGACAAGGATCATTTCGTTTCTGTAAGTCATGATGAGTCTTCCTTCGAGAACAGCCGATGGGCCAAAAAGTATTCATTAAAGTATAACAACTCTGCAGTAGGACACGAGGCAGCCCTGCTGGCCTGCGGTTCCGAAGACCTGGCTTCACATTCGGCTTCCGACTCTTTTGAGCCGTGGGACTTTGGACGAGGTCTTTGAGCTGTTCGCCTTCCTCCGTGACGTGGGAATGACACCCACGCCAGCATCCTCGCCGAGAGCCTCCCTGGACACTCTGTTCTCTGAGGTCACAAAGAACTGGATGCCACTGAACAACTAATGGCAGCAGGATGCTATGACCTCCCATCACGAACACTCTTCTAAGAATGCAGTAAAATCCAACATTGGTTTCGTCTTCTTTCTATTCAGAGGATAAGGCTACATCGAGTCACTGTTGACTTACACTCTCCAGGCAATGATCACATTTTCTTTTGGATTTCTGAGCACCTTAAAAACAACATCTTATGTTTCTCTGAACAAGTAAATTCCTTGTGTAAAGAATAAAAATCAGCCACCTCCTTCGTGGAAGAAGACAGACAAAACCATTGCCCCACTCATTATTGTTGAAAGAGTTGACACGAATGACCAGGACCATGAGAAGAATTGGACATCTTTACAAGAGGTGCATGACTTTTGGGTTGTCTATTGCTCTGAAGAGTACAAGGATGTCACGGGGGTGGGGGGGGATGTCTTGACTTGTGCATGAATTGGACTTCAACAAGGCAGTTGTGCAAAGCTGTCAGCCTCACTTTCTCCTCC
Organism: Monodelphis domestica; assembly: GCF_027887165.1. NCBI lineage: Eukaryota > Metazoa > Chordata > Mammalia > Didelphimorphia > Didelphidae > Monodelphis > Monodelphis domestica. Next base: position 529,501,243 of record NC_077229.1, on the reverse strand, counting down.
AGAGTAATAAAGAGCCAGCAATTAGACAAAAGCCATGGCCATTGGCAAATGGCGCAGGTGGCAGTGGATGGAGGATCTTGCTTCTTTGATATCTTACCACGCTTTAAAGGGCTCCACAGTGCCTGTTGCAGTCTCCTTCAAGGACGATTGGAACACATTTTTCTCTTCCATTTATTTTACCAAGGGAAGTCTTCAATGGAGGAGCTTATCAAATATAAATGGGGGAGTCTATCTGCATTAGATGGCTTCTCTACAAGGTGTAACTAGAAGAAATACCTATCTGCCGTAAGTCGTTCATTCAATGGCACTGTGCACATTTAAGCATAAAAGTTGTACTGTTCATTTCTGGTTTTTTGGCCTTAATACCTAGAACTAATATCTAGATCTTTATACAAGCGGTATTTGAAAATGCATGTTCGTGGAGTAGACAGCTTTATTCAGTTTGTACAAAAGACAAGAAAGGACATTTCTCATGGCTTGGCTTTTCCCATGTAAGTACAGGGCAAGGTAACAGAAGAGATACTGAATGAAGATTGGAATATGACCAAAAATGGGACAGAAATGACAAAAGGTATTCTGAGTTATGTGCATGCAAAGGAAGCCAGATATGTGCACGTGGTCAGTGTATTCCAATCCTGATAATTGAGAAAGATTTGAAACACAGGTCATGCTAACAGAAAAGTTTTCCATATTTTAACATAAAGAATAATTGCTTATTTTCTATTTTAGTCTAGAGCAGAGGATCTGAACTTGTTTTGTTTCATGGACCACCATGCTTGTCTAGTTAAGCCTTTGGAGCCCTTCTCACGTTGATGTTTGCAATCATATTAAATTGAAGAGGAGTCTAACACAGGAAACTGTGGCAATAGAATTTCTGGCTCTGGCTTCTTACTGTCTATTTGATAAGAAAAGAACATGGTTTGATGAAATTCTGACTTAGAGTTCTTGCTGTCCTAGCAGATAAAGGCTGAGATTTGAGTTGGTAAAAAGAATAAAAGCACAAATTAAGGGGAAGGATCTCTTGTTATAATATTTCAGTGTAATTAAATAGATCATTGTGAGTTCTGAGAAGTCAAGTGGCTTTAAATTACTCTTCAATAAATTTTGCCCAAAATAATGTACACATTTAGCAGGAGACGAGGTTTTTACTTCGACCAAGTTTGTGTAGCACCTGTTGTAAAAGTTGTTGCGATAGAAGTGATATTGCCACTTTAAGAACATAGTTGCCAGGAGTTAGCTTATTTCCTCTCTAGGAGATCCTTCCCTTTAGGGAGTCAAGGAGGGTATAGATGAAAGAAGACTGAAGGGGAAATTTTTAGGACAAAATATTTTTGTTAGAGCTCTGAATTGTTATTTTATGAAGAACAAAATATAATTTTATGAGAAGAGATTTCGGAGAGAGGCCATTGAGAGAGGATTTGAAAGAAGCTAGATAAGCCAAGAAGGAGAAAACCCATAGAAGAGTACCTTTTGGACGGAACTATTTTAATCGTCATTGTATGAAGAGAATGATATGAATCTTGCGAAGAGCTTTTGATTGGTACCTTAGTTGAAACGAATGTGGTTATTGTGCTCTTGGAAGGGAGCAATGGTGACCTGTCATTAAAACGAGGACTTAGAGTGACTGGTTACGATTACGCTCACACTTACATACTAAGTGTGTCTCATTTTATTATTGATTTAATTGTTAATAAGTTGTATATTAATTCATATTAATGTTTACTTAATTCTAGGAGATAGAAGGATTTCATAGAGAGAGAAGCTTGAGTAATTTCTATTGGGAAAAGGGGTTTCTCCAGTTTATTAACTTTGTAATTTTGATGAACTGGTGGGGTCTCTAAGCTTAAGTGATTGAGAGACGTTGCAATTTTACTAAGTCAAGGGAAATATCTTCTCCTTAAAACACAGATGTCCTTGCTTTACCAGAGCTTGGAATTATAAGATCAAACCAGGGAACTCTGTGTGACAATCTGTGTAACACATTTGGGGGGATAGAGGGCTGCTTCTTCTACTCCTGAAATATTTCTATGAGGCAAGGAAGCCTAGTCATTGCATCAGTGTTTCTTCCTTTTAGTTTTTTTAATCATAAAAAGGTAGGCTAAGATAGAGTAAAAACCCAGGCATCTTGCTTAGATAGAGGTCACAGAGGGAATGAAACAGTCTCCTGCAGTTCTTTCAGCAAATACCTGTTTGTCAGGATACTGTGGAGCCATGGTTGCATTTTCATTCCTCCTGAGCTTCGAGGAAGCTTTTATTCCTTTTGAGTTTCTATAATCGTACACTATGAAGTTCTAGTGCAAGATTAGCACAGACTAATATTGGACAGGAATAAAGGACAATCACGTTCAAGGCTGATTTGTCCCCAGATAATAAATGAAACAACATTTGTCATGTTTTTGTTTAGTCACATTAGAATAAAGAAAGGACTGAACTAGAAAGAGAGAATATAGAAGATATGAAGTGTAGAGAATAATAATGATTTAGGGAGCGTTTGAATGTGAAAAAAAAAACAACAACCAGGAGAACTAGCACAATGTTATTGTATTGCTGATGCTTCTTAATGGCTCTGCTTCTCTTGGCCTGATTCTCCAGGTATTTTAATCTGTGTGTGTGTGTGTGTGTGTGAGTGTGTGTGTGTGCATGTGTGTGTGTGTGTGTGTTTTCTTTCCTCTCTATTGAATATCACAATTATATGATGTAGCTGTAGGTGCAAAGTGTGAAGATTGGATTCAGCTATCTCCTGATTGTAACAATGAAGACACTCTAACAAAATCAGGAATGTCTGCACCCGTACTTAAGGATTAAGTATTCAGGAGGATGGCCTTTAACAGACATGTGCAGAAACAGCTGACAGACCCCTGGGCTGGCCTAAGTCAAGCTAAGCTACCATTGGTACAAATGAGATGCAGGAAAGTGATGTAAAACTGTCTGTGTAAGGCACATCACTGACTCTCTTCACTCTCTTTCCCTGGAGACGGACTCTGGCTGGCAGCATGCTAGGCGTTCTGACATCTTGGAGTGGTGGCAGTTATTTTTCTGGGTTTGGCAGTGAGTTTGCCCTTGAGCTGATTCAGGTTCAGGCATCTTGTCTGAGCCCTCTTGGAGCTCAGGCTGATTCCTTCCTCCTTTACTCTCCAAACTTTATCTTCCTAGAAGCCTCTAATCTTCCTCCTGGCATGAGAAATCCTACACCTTTTCCTTCTCCTTAATTTCTTTCCTCTATATTAATTATAATCACCATAAATTTCCAGCTGACTTGGGTATCTTATTATTTGGGATATCCCATGGCTACCAAAATTAATATAGTTTAGGTCACAATGCTAAAATTATCGTTTACAAAAGTATATATATATATACACATATATATATATGTAGGTACAAATGAGATTAATATTTTCATTGTTTATAGGAGTGGATTCCAGGAGAGGAACTAAAAGATCAGGTGACTTTCTAACAATTTCAAAGAGAAAACTTTAAGCAAGAGCCAAGCAAACTAACCCTGCTGTGCAGAAAGCTCTGCCCTTGCTTACCTCCAGGTGTGCTTCTCTCCCTCCCACTGCCCTAAGACAGATGCAGATTGAGAGAGTTAGTCAAGCATGAGATCAGAAGACAAGCCTTGCTGGGCTAAATCAAGGACGTCCATTGTCATTCCTATTAATGGATACACTTCTAGAAAGTCTATGTATAAGGAATAGGGATTATAGCAAAATATAAGAAAAATAAATGGAAGGAATGAATACAGGCAGCAAGGAATCAAAATTATCTTTATTTACTGATGATGAGGGTAGGTCCTGGGAGAGACACGAGGCATGATATGATGGTTTGTTTAGAGAAACTCAGGAATGCCGTGATAATATCAAAGCAATGAATAACTTCAGCAAAAAGTAAGTTATAAAGTAACAGCCTTACTGCATATTCCTAATGAAAATCAACATTAAAAGATAGGAAAATAAAGTCTATGTAAAAATGCCTAAAATGCCTGCAAGTCTCCCGCAGGTTTCTGTCCTGGTCCTCTTTGCCCACTCCCCAATTCACTTGGTGATCTCATTAGCTCCCACAGGTTTAATTATCACCTTTCTCTTAAGGATTCTCAAATCCATTTATGAAACCCTCACCTTTCTTCTGACCTTGAGTCTCATATCTCCAGCTATCTACCTACCTTGGACTGGATGTCTGATAGACATCTTAGATTCAATGTGCCTAAAACTGAACTCATTGTCTCCCTCCAGGCCCAAACTCTACTCCTAAACTTCTCTATTATTGTCAAGGTACTGTAATATATATAGGGAAAGATGGGGGGACATGCAGAGCAGGGATACGGAAGGTTTGAGCAGGGAATGGAGGAGTTGAAGGGAGAGAGGGAATATGGCTGCCGGTGAGGCAAAGGAGAGAGATGCCCCCTGCCTAGAGGCTGTTTTGAGCCAAATGGGATGTCCAAGAAATGGCCCATTATGATAACCTGCGGCGATGTCTTCTCTATGGATTGATGCCAAAGTTGCCCTAGAGCAGGTAAAGACAGACCCTCCTGAGGGACAAGCCTTTTCCCAGACTTTGGTTGCCCAGAAGGGGTCTGATAAGGACCGTTTCTAGTTGAATGGCTGTCCTGAGGTTCAGCTCCATGTCCCCCAAAATGATAGCCCTCTTATCTGATTGCAGTTAATTTAATAAAGATGAATTTTAATAACAAGTTGGATTGGGGAGGTCTCAGGGAAGAGGGAATCAGGATTTCCCTAGATGAGGTTTGAGTCTCTCTCAGCTTGTGAGCTGAGGCCAGGCCTCACAGGCTGGTGGAGGGTTTCTTATATTCCTGTCTATGCTAATCTGTGCTGGCTTTCTTAATTTCAAATCTTAGCAGTGGACAAGCAAGAAACTAGAAGTGTTCTGACCTTCAGAACTGGTTCAGCCTGTCTCTTCGGCTGAAGCAAGTAGAGGCACCTCAATCCGGAGACTAGGAAGAAAAATGTTCCTCACACGCCCCACTCTAGGAAGGAAGTGCTTGTCACAAGACCAACGGCCACTCCCAGTAGCCCTTCCCCCACCAACTGTCAGTTTTGTCAATTTCTTCTCTCTTGATATTTCCACAGTTGCTTGTTCCAACACGGTGGCAGAAAGTCCAGAAGTTGTTCTAGTTTCCTTTCCACAGTATTTCCTTCCCAACCTGGGGGTTATCCTCAATGCCTCACTGTCTTTCACTCTCCATAGAAAATCTGTGACCAAGGCCTGTTGATTTTACCTTTTTAATATTTGAGAGGGATCGGAGAGTGTCATAGCCAGGAAGGATCTGAGTCAGAATGTGAACTCAGCTCTTTCTGACTCGGAATCTGCATTCTATCCACTGCAGGACCTGAAAAAGCCAACAATATCATAAGGCTTATTTTCCTGCATGTTTATATCCAAGGGGCTCTGTATTTCTAGGGAGGCTGGATGTACTGTGTGAAGTAATTGAAGCTCTTTGTGCTGCTTTCATAGCACAGGTGATGAAATAAAAAGTACTTTAAAAGCCATAGGACAGGGGACTATAATACCCTATTTTCTCAGAGCTAAGATGATTAGTTCTGAAATTTCGGCAGCTACCTTTCTGTGTTTTAGGAGTCTGATATGACATAGTTGTTTTTCTATTTCTTTTCTTTAAAGTTTATTTGTTTAATTAATTAATTTAGAATATTTTCCATGGTTACATGATTCATGTTCTTTCCCTCCCCTCCACCTTTCCCCTGCCTGTGGTCAACGAGGAATTCCACTGGGTTTTACATGTGTCGTTGATGATATAAATTTTTAAGAATTGTTTTTGTTATACTGAGAAGCAAGATGGTATAATGCAATTTGTAATTTGGAAGATCAGGCTGCAGAGAGTGCTACTAACAGGATAGAAGATTTAGAGCTGGAAAGGATTTTAAAATCCATCTAGTTCAACCCTTTCATTTTGTGGATGAGAAAATGAAGTCTACAGAGGTTCTACACATTTCTGAGATTACATCACTTTTAAATGAAGAGGTGAGATTCAAACCCAGATCCTCTGATTTGAAATCCTTCACTCATCCTGGTGGAAAATGGGGCTCCTGGTTTTGTTACCCTGACCAAGTCACTTGAATCTCAGTGGCCTAAACAAGTGCTCCTCTCCAGGACTCTAACCTTCAGAAAAGTTGTCTGTCTGAGAAGGTGGAAGAAGTTTCTCATTCATAACTGATATTCTCTCCCTCTTCATCTCCACATCGTGGTTTCCCTGGCTTCTTCTTTTAAAAAAAATTTTTTTAAACCCTACCTTCCATTTTGGAATCAATACTGTGTATTGCTTCCAAGGCAGAAGAGTGGGAAGGGCTAGGCCATGGGGGTCAAGTGACTTGCCCAGGGTTACACAGCTGGGAAGTGTCTGAGGCCAGATTTGAACCTAGAACCTCCCCTCTCTAGGCCTGGCTCTCAATCCTCTGAGCTACCCAGCTGCCCCCTCCCTGGCTTCTTTTAAGTCTGATTCATACTAATGATGAAATCATATAAAAACCAAAAGGATGCAAAAAATAAGTTTGGTAAATTTTATGAGATTCTAAGAAATATAGACATTTAAAGAATAACAAAAATAATGTATTTTGTATTCCTGTCTTTTGTTTTGTTACATATTTCTACTCATTTGATTCTATTTTGCACAATTCCATCTTGTCCTGGTTAGATTAGATTTAAATTTCTTCTGTGAGTTAGAGGGAATTTAACACTATTTCCTCCCATGCACAAAGAGTAAAGACGGTCCTATATTATAGGCAAACATTATCCTGAAAACTAAATTTTCTGTCTCTACCCCTTGAATCAATTCGAGGAAAAATACTTCAGTTTCCGTTGAGGTTCTTCTTCCCTTCAAGCTGACATTAAACACTTAACAACCACGTCGTGAATGGAGCCGCTTGGTCAGTTCTGCAAACATCGGAAAGCCTGTGTAGCCTCCTCTTTCCACGAGAGCGGGGCTCAATATGCTTCACCAATTACTTGGCTCAGCTCTGAGTCGACTCCATCTATCCTATTCTTCTAAGGGGTTAGTCGCTTCCCTGGTATTTCCTCCAACTTCTGAAGAACTAAAGGAAGTCATTTATTAGCTGCTCCCCTTGTCAGGGACAGGCATCTAATGACCACATCAGCACTCGGCCACACCTCTGTCATCCTGTGTTGAGACTTCTGTCTTGCTCAAGCTCTGCATCTGTTTCCTGTTTTTCTAGGCGTTCTGCAGTATCTGAAAAGTCCTCTCCCATGAGGACCAACCAAGCGTTCTTCACTGATTTTTAACTCGCCTCATTTTTCTGGCTCTCGTCGTGCCCTTATTCTTCTCTACTTCCCACGTCCCAAGAACTCAGTCAGGTGGCTTACGGCTACTACATAAAAAGAGGAAAACTGTCAGATAACCAACACACACACGTTTAAGCCCCCCCCCCCCCCCCCCCCCCCCCCGTCAATGGGCCATTTGTGTTTAAGCAGAATTCTCGCCCAGGAACATCTCTGTGTTATAGCATTCCCCCCCCCCCCCCTATTTGCAGTCCACCAAGGTGGGCTGCACTCCCCTTACTTCCCTTTTTAGGTCCCTGGTAATGCACTATCTTCCTGTGGTGGCGAGTAAGCTCCTCGAAAGCAGCACCTGTCTACTCTTTGCTCCTCTTTAGAGTGCCTAAACGCATACCAAACTTTCTGCGGGCTGGCGGCCCAAACAACCCAACTTCAGGAGTTATGAAGCCACAACGAGGTCCGTGAAAAGATCTTACCGATGGCTTTGTTACGCTCAGAATCACTTCATGCCAAAACCGCAGGACCAGCAGCTATCACGTCCTTACAGGACTTTTGCCGTTAACAGGCTGCCCATTTGTCCTGATTTCCCTATGCTAGAACATCTGGGCCACTCCCTTTAGTGTTTACTGTGCTGGAATGTCATTTCATTTCTTCAAGTTGGAAACAACCACGACAGCAGGACAGTTCCTTGGAGTTCATTTCCTTTCGCTCGGGCTGTCTGTCCTTTGCAACAATGCAAACAGTAACAAATGCTTTTCAGGCAGGAGCCTGTCCCCTAGAAAACCAGCAGAAATGTGTCCAAGCTCTAAGTGTAATTGCTGTCTTTTTGACACTGTTTTTGATCATTTAATAGTCATAACAAACAATCTGGAATGATGAGCCACTGGTTAGGAAAATCATTTGCATAATGAAAGCGTATTATGCAAAGGGAAAATAATGAAGAATAGGTATGTTTTCCATGGAAACAGAAGGTTTCTTGAATTTTCAAAAACCCCCATCATCATTATAATCATGGGAGAGGAGGGGCATATAACATATTTTGTGAAGGAAAACATTAGCATTGACTGGCACAGATACTATGAGTGCGTCCTTTCTGAGGATATGGCGGAGAATTCTTGCAGAATAATGACTAAGAATTCCTTGAAAGTATCATAGAAAGACAAGTTATTAATTGAAATGCACAAAACCAAAGATATCCTTGATATAGTGGCAGAAACTCATATATTTTAACCGAAAACAGTTATTAAGAGAGAGGGTATATCTGGATCTATGATTTAATTTTCATAGAGCATTATTAATGTTGCAACTACCTCCAGGGAAAAAGAATAACAACTTTAATGTAACGTCAGAAATTTGCCTGTGTTCACAGAAGAGTCATTTTATATATCTGGTATCTATCAGAGGGAGATCTTGAATCCAGTTCTCTCTGACTCCGAAGTCAGTTCCATATCCATCCCACCTACTTCCTCTTCAGGTAAGTAATATGTGTGCTGAGTCTGATATTGAATTATATACTTTCCTTAAAAGGTTATCAATGAAAATATTGTCTACTTATTTTAATCACATATTTCCATGTTGAAAAATGTTGTATCTTTTCAAACAAGAATCGAAAGTTCTATGTCATGATCAAATAAAGTTTGAACATCGAATTGATGGTCTCTCATTTTAGTATTTTGGCCATTTTCCATACTGTATGGTTCTCACAAATATAAGCTAATCTTTACTTAAGTATTATCATTGAAAGTAACCATTCTATCTTTCCCTTCCACCTTCTCCCAGAATATTCTCTTTCTTACCTCTACATTACAAACAATCATCTTCTCATAGCCATCTCATATCCTTGACCTCTTTCTATGTATACTTCTTTTTCCTTCCCTAATAATGGTAAAATTCTTAGGAGTTACCTTAGGAGTTATCTTTGCATATAGAAATATAAATAGTTTAACCTTACTGATTCCTTCATGATTACTCTCTGATGTTTATCTTTTTATGTTTCTCTTGAGTCTTATGTTTGAAAGCCAACATTTCTATTAAGCTCTGATTTTTTCATAAAGAATGTTTGGAAGTTCACTATTTCATTAAAATCATATTTTCCCCTGAAGGTTTATATTTATGCTCATTTTCACTCTGTAGGTTATTCTTTTTTATAATCCTAATTCCTTTGTCTTCCAGAATATCATATTAGAAGTCCACTTCTCCTTTAACAATGGACCTGCTAAATCTTGTGTGATTCTGACAGGTTCTACAATGTTCAAATTGTTTCTTTCTGGCTGCTTGAAGTATTGTTGTATTGATCAGAGAGCTCTGAAGTTTGGCTATTATTTTCTTGGGAGTTTTCGCTGAGCTTTTATAAACAGAAAAATAACTTCAACACAAGACTAGAATCTCTCTTTTGCTCATTTATATAATGTGCCCCAGAGCTACTCTTCCACCTCCAAACCAAACTTACCATTTGAATCAGCATTACTACATACAGCTAAGAGAGTGGCCAAAATGAATAAAAGCTAAATATATTGCATATGAATATATAAAGATGGGAAATGATTAAGTCAATCAATCAATCAACCCACACACAAACACACTTTATTGAGAAAACATGCCTAGACTGAATCATTCAACCAGAGATGTGGAGAAAAAAACAAACTTAAACTCCTCTATGGAATCAATAAATCCTTCAAATTCATTTCAATTAGATGTGATAAAATGTCTGTTTATATTATTTGGTATACTTGTTTGTGATGTGTAGAGCTTGTATAAATCCAGCCAACTTTTTTGGAATCAAGGATTAGAGGATATTCAGAGAAGACCCAATATAATTCTAGCTAAGGGGATTAGAGAAAGGAGAAACTCCTCAGTTTCAGTATCCTACTCTTCCACCTTGACCAGAAGAAGAAACAGAAAAAATTCATCAATAAAGTAGGGTGAGATGATTGACTGATTGATATAATCATTTCCCATCTTTACATATTCATATGAAATATATATATATATATATATATATTACTCAGTTTGGGTACTCTATTAGCTTTTGTTTATTGGTATGATAGAAAATGGTATTAAAAGATTTTTGTAAATATATATCTTCCCCCTCTTTTTAAATTCTATTTGGTATTTATCCTTTATGTGGTATTGCTGGTTCAAAGGGTAAGTTCAGTTTGGGGGCATAATACAAAAATACTTTCTAAAATTATAGAACCACATCCACAGGTCCTATAATGGTTGTGATCTTTTTGGTCATTTTTGCTAAACTGATGGGTTTTAAGTTGAATCTCAGAGTTGAATTAATTTATATTTATTTTTTTAATGATTTGAAACATTTCTATATGTTTTTTCTTACCTTTCCTAATTTTTATAAGCTTTCTCACTGTGGAACTCCAGCAAGGACAGGGAGGAAGCGAATTTCTGCAGTGTAATAAGGGATTATTGGAAAGATAAATGATAAACTAAAAAGCAGATCTGCTAATCTCCTCCCTTCCTCCCTCTTTCCCTTCAACCCCTGGTTACCTCCCTCCTCTCTTCTTGTCCCTCCTTGTCCCTCCTCCCTTCTTTCCTCCTATTTCCTGTTGATTCTTCAGTTGGTCTCTCTCAATAAACTCAGAGGGGTGTATCAAATAAATCACTTTTTTCTCTTCTCTAAGATAAGTAAGGGATTTATTGGGGAGAAAGGTAAAGATAAGCAACTGGAGAAAAAGAAGGTTTGGGGGTTTCCCTAATATTACGATAGTTCCTAGGTTGGAAGATGGTGGAATATACCTCAGACTGAGAAAATGGGTTAGCAGGCCTGGCAATTCAGTCACTGTAACAGCAGAGAAATGAGAGAGAGCTGGACTTTGTCCTTCTTTCTTTCTGACCCCAAGCCAAGAGACCCCTTCTTCCTTTCTGTCTCCAGGCAAAAGAGACTCAGATTTCTGTTTGTTCTGATCCTTCTCAACAGTCTTTTCCGGTCCCCTTTCTAATTAGAATTTTCTCATGCATTGGTGGAGCAACCAAAAAGGAACAGGGTCCTGCAGATGAGGTCAGGTTAGAGCAGGCAAAGTACATATGAGCTCCCATTTCTCTGTTTCATACAGTTAGATGCCTTAGATTTATTTCATTATTTTTGTTATCAGGTTGCACTGTTAACTCATTCTGAATTTTTAGCCCCTAAAATCTCCAAATCTGTGCATAGAAAGATTATTTAAGGCTCTAGAAGTGTAATCTTGATTTTTATATTATACTCATTTAATAAATAAATTGAGGATGATAGAATAAATGTAAAAAAAAGTGGTATTCAAATGGAGTTCTTACAACTCTTGAATACAATGGTCTTTCTATTATAATTTCAGAGGATAAATTAAAATTCTCATGAAAATCTTTTTTAAAAATATATAATTCAATGGTTCTGCAATCCTATCAGCTTCCTGTCAGACCCTATCAATCCAAACCATAATCTTAATATTTCTTTCCATATTGTGAGATTTTTTATTTACATTTTGTTGATATTCAGTTGTTTTTCAGTCATGTCCAACTTTTCATGATCCCATTTGAGATTTCCTTGATAAAGGTCCTGTAGCGGATTGCCATTTTATTCTTAAAACCCACCTTCAAGGGTTTATTAAACATCTTAAAAGTGGTTCTTTTAATATTTTGTGAGTATCAGTAAAAAACTCAGATTTGCGCATTTCTTCTCTCTTACCTTTTTTTTGAGACCACACCTTCATAGCTATATGTTCTGGATATACCACTTCTCTTTGAAAAATCATTTATTATACTGTTTAGCCCAACTGTGGGTCTTTACTAAAATTCAGATTTGTACAAGAATGTGATGTTCTGTGGCTCATAGTAATGTTCAACCCTAGATTAGTGTTGGTGCTAGGAAGGAAGAATCTTGGAACTTGGGAAGTGATTTTTCCACTGATTGAGTATTCATTTAGGAGTGTCATACTAGATTTCACACCTTATTATTTTTTTTTTTGGACCAAGCAACAGGCCCAAGAAGCCCAATGTCACTCTCTTTCCTACATTCCACCAATTCATCTGAGATAATTAGCTCCTCTTATAAAACCCTTTGGGGGTATTACTCTTTCCAGGCTTTACCCTTAATGTGAACTTCAGTGGGGAAACAAGGACCTAAGAGGGCGAGGTGAGAGTAAATGTGGGACATAAGCCATAACAGTCGGTTCACTAAGAAAAGTTGGAAGATGACAAGGAGAAACTTTTATTTATAAAAAGAGCAAAATAAGTTGAATAATAAAATTATCCCACCTACCTTCAAGTACCCGACACGTTGCTATGCCTCGATGCTTTTGTCAGATCCTGGGGCAGAACATATCTGTATGGAAACAATCAATCAGGTTGTCATCCAGGTGTGAATAAGTCTTGGATAGCTTTGGCATTCAACTGATTTGTGAAATAAACCCAGTGTGAATTGGTGGACGGGTTTGATCACACCCTGTGGGGCTTGTATAAATCCAGTCAACTAGTTTGAAATCTAGAATTTGAGCATAGAACATCTTAGGGATTGTGGAAGCTGAAGTCAAATTTCTTAGCATGAATCACTGAAAAAGGATGTATGGAATGAATGGAAGGAATGAATACCTTGGGCAGAAGGACCTCGTGAAGTTCAGAGGTTCAGAGTCAAATTATTTGGACTTTTCATTATTATCCAAGCTGTGTCCTTGGGAGGAGAGCAACTAAAGTTAGTGTCTGTATTGTAAGTCTGTTGACTGGCCATGACGAAGAAGAGTGTATACTAGACTCTATGTGGAGTCCTGCATAAAATTTACATCATACCGAGGTGGTATTTCATGGCTTTCACCCTTTAAAGGAGAGGGTAATGTTTTCAGCAAATGGGAATTGAGAGTTTACTCTTTTGCCAAATGTGCTTAGTTTAAGCCCCCTCTCTTCCATACTACATACCTACTGGATAGAGGCTGTGTCCAAAACACCACTGCAGTAAATATCTCTTCCTGAAAATTAATTAAATCTGTTCAACTACTTGATATGAATCCCTAATCAATGGAAGAAACACAAAAACAGAGACTCACATGCCATAGCAACAGAGAGGTAGGTACATCCTTAACCTCAGTAATAATGGCATAACCTTGAGGGAGATGCTACATCCAAGCTTTGGGGTCCTGAACTATCAGTGAGAGTAGAGGTGGAGAGAGTTAGAAAGTGAGCAATAGAGGAATACAATAGGGGAAAAATCCAAGTAACCTATACTGGTGTTGGAAATTATCATTTTATGACTTTGAGAATGGATGCTATTGAGGTAAATCTGATTTTAAAACTGTTTTTAGGGGCAATTGGATGGCTCAGTGGACTGAGAGCAAAGACTAGAGATGGAAGGTCCTGGGTTCAAATGTGGCCTCAGACACTTCCCAGCTATGTCACCCTGGGCAAGTCACTTAACCCCCCATTGCCTGGCCCTTACATTCTTCTGTCTTGGGACCAATACACAGTATTGATTCTAAATCAGAAGGTAAAGGTTTAAAAAGAAATACACCTTTTAGGAAGAATAAACATGAATAAGAACTTTTGTTGTTATATCGTCTATATCTCTAGGCATTGCCAATGTATCTTAAGGACTCCTAGGCCTTGACATTGAACCTGCTGTTGCTCTTACCATTCTGAGACCTTTCTAAATGACATATAGGTAAACTCTTTTATATGTTGTATTTTCTAATTTGTATATGAGTTTCTTGAAAGCAAAGACTGTGTTTGGTATAGAGTAAGAACTTAATTTTCCTTCCTTCCTTCCTTCCTTCCTTCCTTCCTTCCTTCCTTCCTTCCTTCCTTCCTTCCTTCCTTCCTTCCTTCTTTCCTTCCTTCCTTCCTTCCTTCCTTCCTTCCTTCCTTCCTTCCTTCCTTCCTTCTTTCCTTCCTATTACAAAAAGCCAATAAATTATTTGTGTGGATTTTTTATGAAAACCTGTAGAAATGTCTCTTTTTCTTTGTAATAAGAAGCAACATCTCTTTACACATATTTTGAAATGACTATAGTAAGACGTAATGTGCTTTGACACACATTGGTGGAAAGAGTACATAAAATATCATAGCTTATATGAAACATTTAGGTGTTGAAAGCAATGCCTTCATAATATGACCCTTAATTTCCTATAGGTTGCCATATATGACTGAATATAAAAGCTTGTAATTTATTTGCATATTCCTTTATTTTAAAATAAAATGTAAATATTTGTCAACTTGTGAAAATAATTATTGAGTAAAATGTTGAGCTTAAAGGGGAAAAAAAGAAATATAAGGTCTAGTGCCTCTATACTTCTCATTGTGTTAGTTTTACTAACAGCAAATCTTAAGCACAGTGTTATCTCAGATTTGCTCAAGCATTGCTAAATTCACCTTCACTCTTATTCAGTTGCATCCCAAGCAGTTTTACAATGAGCACTTATATGAAAGACGAACTTTTGTGAAAAACACTCATATTTTGGGGAAAGTTATGAGTATCTGTTGGAAGCGATGAATCCAACTCCCCAAGTCTCTCCAACTTAATCTTGGTCGCTCTTGTTTTTTGTCCGTCAATATGTCTCTAATTATGCTTATACTAATTTTGGAATCACAGGACTGGAAAATAGAGATTCAGCTTCCTAACAGGGTCTCATAATCTTTGAATTTGTAGAGTTCTGAGAATCTGCCCATCACAACCATTGTTGTTATTTTATCCTCTTAATTGTAGGAACAATTTTTTCTCAAATACAGAACGAAAACAAAGCAAACACATTTTCTTGGATTCTCATGATTCATCAAACACATCCAAAATAGGAATTACATACAAAACATAAAGCAATTTCAGTTCTATCCACACTCTCAACAACGAATACCCACAATGTGATAGAAACAAAGAAATAAAAACTCCCAAACCACGAACTAACAGCAGACAATGATAATCCCTGACAATCTCGCTCAGTGCCTCATCCTCTGCAATCCACTGCTATCTGGCAAAGGGTATATGAGCCAGTTTATGGGTGTGCAAAATGCTGCAACTCTACCTTTCCCTTTCCTCCTCCTTGCAGTTATGGAAATATAAAAGTCAGATGTTTCCTCTGGCTGGGACAGTTATAGGGCAACACTTTGTGCCATGATAGTACTCAACTAAAGAACTGAAACACAGAGTGAGATGGAGCAGAATGCCAGCACTTGTGGCACAGGTGAGATACACTAAATCTGAGGAAAATAGGACTGATATCTAACTGGAGCCAGTTTGGTCCCTTTCAGAGGCCATTCGGAGCAGAAATTTGAGAACAGTGAAATGTGAATTGATCAGCATAGGAGGAGGCTGAGAGAGCTTTTGAGCAAAGTCCCCACAGAAAGAGCATTCAAAGGAAAAGAGTTAGAAAGTGAGCAACAGAGGAAATAAGGAATAGGGAAAATGAAATTATAGATTTCAGGAAGAATATAAATCATTTAAAGATTTCTAGCACAAGCAAATAAAACAACAGGGAAGATAATACAAGCAAAACTGGATGATAAACTGAATGAGTTCAAATATCTATCAATAACTATTACAAGAAAAAGGAAAAGGAATGAATACATAATGAGCCAGAGTGCCCTGTGAATTCCCAAGAGATCATGAAACCACAATTGTGTGTTTCTTTTTTTGAAAAATTTATTTAATTAGATAATTTATAATATTTTTCCATAGTTATAAGACTCATGTTCTTTCTCTCCCCTCCCCCCCCCCATATCTGATGTTCAAATCCACTGGGTTTAACATGTTTTATTGATCATGACCTATTTCCATATTATTAATATTTGCATTAGGGTGATCTTTTAGAGTCTGCATCCCCAATCATATTCCCATCAATTCATGTGATCAGGCAGTTGTTTTTCTTCTGTGTTTCTTTCCCCACAGTTCTTCCTCTGGGAAATTGCTAAATTCACCTTCAGTCTTATTCAGCTTCATCCCAAGCAGTTTTACAATGAGTTCTTATGTGAAAGATGAACTTTTGTGAAAAACGCTCATATTTTGGGGAAATTCTTAAGTATCTGTATAGCTCTCTTTCTCATATGTCCCTCCGAATAGTTCTGGATCATTGTATTGTCTTTAGTGGAGAAGTCCATTACATTCGATTTTACCACAGTATATTAGCCTCTGTGTACAATGTTCTCCTGGTTCTGCTCCTCTCACTCTGCATCAATTCCTAGAGGTTGTCCCAGTTCACATGGAATCCCTCCAGTTCATTATTCCTTTGAGCACAATAGTACTCCATCACCAACAGATACCACATTGTGTCCAGCCATTCACGAATTGAAGGGTAGCCCCTCATTTTCCAATTTTTTTGCCACCACAAAGAGCACGGCTATGAATATTCTTGTACAAGACTTTTTCCTTATTATTTCTTTGGGGTACAAACCCAGCAGTGCTATGACTGGATCAAAAGTCAGACAGTCCTTTATCATGTGCTTATTGATAGTTTTGATTTTTTTATCTGAAAATTACCTATTCATGTCCCTTGCCCATTTATCAATTGGAAAATGGCTTGAATGGAAAATTCATTTAGCTCCTTATAAATTTGAGTGATTAGACCTTTGTCAGAGGTTTTTGTTATAAAGATTGTTTGCTAATTTGTTGCTTCCCTTCAAATTTTGATTGCATTGTTTTTGCTTGTATGAAAATTTTTTGATTTAATGTAATCAAAATTATTATTGATTTTACATTTTGTGATTTTTTCTAACTCTTGCTTGGTCTTAAATTCTTTCTTTTCCCAGAGATCTGACATGTATACTATTCTGTGTTCACCTAATTTACTTATAGTTTCCTTATTTATGTTCAAGTCATTCACCTATTCTGAGTTCATCTTGATATAGGGTATGAGATGTTGATCCAAATCTAATCTCTCCCATACTGTCTTCCAATTTTCCCAGCAGTTTTTGTCAAATAGTGGATTTTGATCCCCAAAACTGGGATCTTTGGGCTTATCATAGACTGTCTTGATGAGGTAACTTACCCCAAGTCTATTCCACTGATCCTCCCTTCTGTCTCTTAGCTGGTACCATGTGTGCTTCTTAATAGCGTAAAAGAGAAAGAATTGTAAAATCAGAATATATGGCCATTACTGCAGATATGACAAAAGAGATAATAACTGTTTAAGAATGCAAATACACATAATTAAGGTCAATATGGAAAAGGAAAATTTTAAAATCAATTGCATTAAAAAGAGAAACATGATCTCTACAAAAGTGAGAATATATTTATCTTAAAGATAGAATTCACTGAGACAACTGATAAATTATAACTCTCCTAGAACAATCAAAACTCTGAGCATCAAAATGCAAGAAATAATACAAGAAAACTGCCCAGAACTTCTAAACCCAGAAAACAAAGTATCAGCTGAAAGAATTCAGAGTCTTGCCAGTTTTGATGGCCTGAAGGCTGAGAGTTCTGAAAGCCACCTCCCACTGCTGATTCAATTAACCCTTGAGATGCTTATATTTTAAAAAGACTTTCTTCAGGCTTGAGCATAAACTTTTGGTCTTACTCTGAGCTTGTTTAGATCAGGAACTGCTTAAATTCTAGTCTCAGGCTTAGGTGTAAGGTTTTTTGGTATCACTGTGTACTTGATCTAATCAGGCACACAGTAGATTGCCCTGTCCTGGAGATCTGTCCTGAGCTTTCAACAATAATAACAAAAGATCCAGACCCACTTCTAATCCACCAACTACCCCAAACTGGGATCTATGTCCTTAACCCAATCCCAGATTGAGACTCCTGGCTTCACTTCGGGCCAATGCAGATCAGCCCACTTTAGCAAAGACTGCCCAGTGCTGGGATTCTGGACTTGACCACAGGTTCAGAATTTCAAGTGGTGTGAGTTGGTTGGACCTCTATTTGCCCAGGCTTGGTCTTAAGGTCTAGATGTTGACTTGATCTCAGTTTCTGAACCTGGGACAGAAGATGAGGAGTGGAGATTTATATCTTGCTCTTGGCTTGCTCTTCACTGCTTGTTGTAGCCTTCTGCTGATTGTGCTCCCTCTTACCCCAGTGCCCCAGATGTTCTCTGCCTACCTTTTGGGTTTTTCTCTTGAAAATCTGTTTCTTTGTTGTTTTTTTCTCTCCTGAGTTCATTTAATGGTATTATTTTAATATTGGTTGGCGAGGATTCTCATGGTGAGTCTGAGCTTCTCTGCTTTACTCCACCATCTTGGCTCCATCCCTGGAACTCTAACTGAAAGAATCCACATATCACCTCATAGAAAAAAACAAAAGCAAGCAAACAAAAATCTATGCTGCAAAAAAACAGGATATATAGTGGTTAAATTTAACAATTCCAAAGACAAATATCAAATTCTGCAAATGTCCAGGAGAAAGACCTTCACGTAAAAAATAAAAGAAATTAAAATATATGACTAATTTGCCCCCACCATAAATTACTGGGAGGATTTGGAATAATGTGTTTTGATGCTCAAAGGAGCTTAAGATTTAACCCAAGGGAATCCAAGATATGACCCAATTTCATGAGACTAGATAAGAATTATCATGATGAATTAGAGAATAAAGGTATAGATAGAATAAATGAAAGACCAAATGGGTAAATAATCATGAAAGAATAGGAGAATGAATTTTTTTATAAAAATATATTAGAAATAAAAAAAATTTAAAGTAATGATTAGTTATAGAGTGATAGTATTTTAATGGACCCTTTAACTGAGAGGAAAAAGAAAAAGAAGGAAGACTAAAATTACCAGATAGAAGAAAAGAATAAGCAGGACACCAAAACTAGGGAATGGGGAATACATAGGAGGAGATGGGACTTGAGGATAAAGGGAAGAGAGCTGGTAGGAATAACATTTCCTCAAATTTACTGTGTTTGCAATAAAAAAGAAAAGAATCAATAATACAGAGAAATGTAAGATAATATAAACTTAAATAAGCTTTAATGTGAATGGATTAAATAATCCAATGAAACAAAAAAGAACAGCAGATTAGATAAGTAAACAAACCTCATGATGAGTTCAGTGAGTAGAAACTTAAGAAACAAACTCAAAAAGAGACAACACTGAAATTCTAAATAATGAATGAGCCAATGAAAAAATCATAAAACAACTAACAGTTTAGCGAAAGAAATAATATTGATGAAACAAAAAAAGTATTTGGGGGGGGAACTAAAGCAAGCCTTACTCTGGAAGGAAAAATTATAAACCTAAACACATATGTTTAATTAAAATTATGTTCTTAACTACATATACATATTTAACATGATAGAAAAAGAAAGGATTAATATATATTATTTATATTTTAAAATTATAAAGCTGACAAATTTAAAATAAACACAAAACTATTAAAATTAGCAAAGAAATAGATGAATTAATTTTAAAAAGCACAGAAATTAAAAATAAAACTGAAAGTTGTTTTTTTGATAAAACTAATAAAATTGATGGCAAAAATTAAGTAAACCAAAAAAGTCAACATGTTGAAATCACACAAAAATTATAAAAATAACAAGACTTATTGGTACTATGCACAGTTCTAATGAAACTGAGACAAAAATAAAGGAAACCTGCCAAAATATAAAATACTCAAATTAAAGAGTCTTAGCTCAGTTTTTATCTTTCTTCACCACTTTGATATTTTTAAAATGGGGTATGCAGATACAGAGGAATATGCACAGTCTCGTGACTGTGTCTTGGATTGTGTCAGTGAGGTTACACGTCAATGAGTTTTGATTAAATGAGATAGTCTCTCTTGCTAATGTAGATGTTTAGTCAAATGTGGATATCAGAAATACGAAACACAATGTTTGAGATAAAACTCTCTCTAGCCAAGTCACTCTGTCACTTTGAAGAATGTCTCAATTTCACTTCGCTGTTGAGCACATCCGTATGCCACATCACTGGTGTTTTCTCAGTGTGACTAGAATACCAAAAGTCGATGTGGGCAATCTAGGTCTGACAATTTACCTTGCTGAAAGTAACCCCAAAATGTTGCACCTAAGACGAAATCAAGCAAGTTTCTTCATTCAAACTGAAAACTAGAGATGGCTGGGCAAGACGAGGAAGCGAACATTCAAATAGAAAGGCGACTCTAACCTAATCTTTCTTATGAATATATGTTGGAGGGGGCTGAGAGATAATATTCTAAAATGGAAAAAATGTGCTCTCAACCATTACCCTTGTTGAAGTTTAAAATGCTGATCATAGATGAGAATAAAATCCTGAATTCAAAATGCATCCATTGCTCATGATGCACACTGAACACATTTTGGTTGTCTGCTTGATTCTGGACATCTGAAAGAAAGCGGAGAGAAATTCAATCCATCATTCTGGCACTCTAGTTATAGGACGAGAAGGCATTCTGGATTAAGAATCAGGAGACCTGGGGAGGATCTAGTCTTTGTTCTGCTGCACACTAATAGTATAAGTTTGGGCAAGCCCCAGTTCCTTCATCTTCACCATGAGGCACTAGTTCTGGACAAGACGCAGGGTCCCTCCAAGCTCTAAAGCCCTCCGTTTCTGCAGAAAACCGCAGCAGGTCCGTTTCCTTCACATTGTTTTAGGCTACGTGAAGGTACTCTCCATGTTCACTTCCTTTTTCCTAGTTGCATTTATTCACCGAGCTTCCTGCTTTTCTCCAAACATTAGGGACATGGGAACTTTCTGTGTCCTGGAGGTAGGAAAAGCTGCGAAGTGTGTGATGTATCCCTAACATAGGAATGTATTTGCTGCTTCCCTTGGGAATGTCCCAATGAAATAAGCATAGAACTGCGATGAGGCAAGGCAGTTTAGCCCAGTCGGGTCTCTTGAATAGCTACTCCTGGGCTCATCTTGCCAATTGCCTCTTGCTAGTCACAGGAGGACCAAGACAATTGAGCCCCACACCAGAATCCCTGATTTCTTAGGAAGCGCACCCTTCTAGTTAGGCTTAGAGTCACCTCTCTATTGGAATTTCTCTTCCTAATCTTGCCCAGCCATCTCTAATTATTCTTCAGTTCGAATTCAGAAAGGTGCCTTATTTTGGGTCGGGCGTAAAGTTCTGGGGTTACTTTTAGCAAAGTAAATGATCAGACGTCGATTGCCCACATCTAGTTATAGTGTCCCAGTGGCACCGAATTCTTTCTTCTGCTCACACTTAAATGGACCCATGGTGTTCTGAGGGTCCCTGGAGCCAAGGTGAAGCAGCCTTGCCGGAGGTATTAGGAACCAGCGAGCATGCTTAAGCAGCAGAGGGACCCAGGCAGTAAAATGTAACCTTTTTCTGCTTTTTTCTAGTCCCGACGATAGTAGGCACTCTAAAAGTCTTCGCTGAATTGAGTTTTTGAATCAAATTGAAGATTGCGCCAGCCATAGTGCGAGAAATGGATGGGAGAGGAGAGAGATCAAGGGAAACGATTTCAATCAGGAGGGGAAAATATAGTGGTATGAAGAGACTATTATGAATACAGAGGGAATTCACGGTCCAGTTTAGATGGGAAAAGATGTACAGAAGATGAAAGTAAGTAAGGCAACAAAGCATGGATATTAGAGAGTGTCCGTCCTGCAAATTAGTGCCAGTGGACCAAGTTAAAAATCAGAATAAGCTAAGGATAGAGAAGAAATCTAAGAAAAATGGCTTTTGTTTTCTGTTGTTTGTCGCTCTATTTGGAGGTAGCATGGGCATAATAAAGGGAATGTAAGCTATCCTCAGAGTCCGCATTATCTGGATTCAAATCCTACTCTGAAAGCATCCTGACTGTGTGACCCTGGACAATGTACCAGGAAACCAATGCTAGAAATTGCAGAGAAAATACTTTGATATCTATTTGGTAGGGGAAGGGGGGTTCCCAACACCAGTGAATTTACAGATATAGACAAAAAAATTAGAAAAAAGCAGAATCCCCAAAAGGAGAGGGTTAGAATTAGCTCATTTTATATATGAGGAAACTGAGGCACACAGGGATGAGTGATTTGCTCAGTGTCACACAGCTCAGGTCTCAAGAGGAGGAGTCTTCTAGTTTGGGTCTGGCACTCTACCCGCTATCCACCTAGCCATCCCTCTCCAGGGGCTTCCTGCTGTCTCAATCTCTGGGAATGACCTTATGGGTCTTCAGTCAATAGAATAGCTCATGAACTCACCAGCATGCCTTCTTTCAACTATCAGCCAGTAAAGTCAATGAGCTTTTTTGAAAACTCTTTCCTTTTTAAGACTGAAGAGTGGTAAAGGCTAAGCTGCTAGGGTTAAGTGAGTTGCCCAGAGTTACCCAGAGAGGAAGTGTCTGAAGCCGGATTTCAACCTTCCGTCTCTAAGCCTGGCTCTCTGTCCACTGAGCCCCCAACTGCCCCTCCATCAGTTTGAGCAAAAACAACTCTTCACGTGATATACGATAACACTATCTAAATATATTCTATTTCTTAACCTGGGGCTACTTTTTCCAATACGGCATCCATGAAAGAGCAGGCTCAGACTCGGGGTTCAGTGTTAGAGTGGGCACGCAGGTAGCAGGGCAGTGCAGGACCTGGGCGTCCTTTCTCTGTGGAGCAGCTGCTGCCACAAGATCTTCTCGGGTGGGAAGCTGCGGACTGAGGGAATATGGTGGAAGGGTTAAAGTTTAAGGGAGAAAAGCCACGTGGAGAGAAAGCAGACAAAGACTCGGGATTCTTCAGCATCGCATCCAGGCTGCCAGCGCCTCCTCTGATGGTGAGAGTTTGGAGTCAGGTAGGTGAACGGAATCTTACTGGGGTTGCAGAGAATGGGGGATGTGGGACTGTCCGTCAAACAGGTGTGATGGAGACATGAGCAGCATATTGGCAATCGGCAACAAGCCCAAAGAAGGAACCCAACCTAATGGCGTAGATGGTGCCCCAACCAGAAGCTCATCTGGAAGTCCTGCTTCCTCCACAACCCTGGCACCATCTCATACAAATGCTGCTTGCTGTCTTTGCCATCATGAAGAAGCTATGGAAATTCCATGCCAGCCTTCCAGACTGCAGCCTGGGGAGAGGTTTGAGTTCCACAAGATTTGAGCCCCCATTGAATTCAAGGATCCAGAATTCAGTCACGTGAAATAGTAGGACTGTGTCCACAAGACTGGACCATGAGCCCTTTGCTCATCGGAGTCAGCTCTGGGACCCATCTTTAATGCTTTCCTGTCCATGCCTGGAACCCTCCCCTTTTCATAAAGTATCTCTAGGGCTCCGTTCAGGTAGAGCATCTCTGGCAGATCGAGGTGGCTTTGCCGGGCTTTTAGGATCTTCTTGTCTCTGTAGCTTGTCTCCCAATCGGGGTGGCTGTAGTTCCTTGAATCTGCTGCCTTTTGCAGGAAACTCTATCTGCGTTTACCTAGCGTGTGTGTGTCTGTGTCTGTCCCCTACTGTAATTATTCATCCATGAGCCCCCTTTTAGCGCTGTGTGGTGCAGGGTGAGGACAGAAAACTTCCATCTCCTCCCCTGGACTCCCTCCCCAACAGGCACCTCCAAATGGGAGAACTCTTCAAATCTGGAGTTTATGGACTGTTTGCTATTTAAAGGTCTCCGAGGTGGGGCTAATTCGCGTGTTTAGCCAGTTCTAGCTGTGCTCTGCTAAGACCAGTCGGAGAGAGATATTGGAGCCTCACAAAGAGATCTCTGCAGCCAATTTAACCACTCCTTAAGGACTTGTGCTTAGACTGAGGCAGGCTGTGACTGTGGAACTGAACCTGGGGAGAGGCTGGGATGCCTTAGACGTGAGTTAGCCCGTTTGACTGGGACTGGACAGACAATGAAAGGAATGGTCGGTGACCACGTAGACAGGGACGTGGTGGCACAAAGTGCAGAGCGGCTTCCTCCAGGAGAGGCCATGCCTCACTGCCTTATTTCTCTTTTTGACAAGGTTATTAAGCTGGTAGAGGAAGGGGAGGAGATATAGTTTACCAGGGTCGCAGCGAAGCATTTGATGAAGTTCTGTTCCCAGAGAGATGACGGGGAGATACGGCCTGGGAACAAGGCAATTAAGTGGACTCACAAATGGTCCCATGGCTGAGCTACGGTTGTTGGCCTCCATACCAAGATGGTAGGAGCTCTCCAGCAGAGCATGGCAGGAATCGGTGACTCCATTTCCACTAAATTTGTAGAAGAGCCCATAAGGCAGAGAACTCAGAAAACCAAAGCAAAGAGTGATCCGCAGTCACAAACCTCTGAGTTCAAGTTCCCTTTCTGGCACTCACCAAACCAAGCCAGTTCTAAGGAGGGAATTGAAGCCTTCGGATCCCTCCCCTTAAAAGGACCCCTTCCCTGGGATCGCTCAGGCACCAATTGGACTACTGCCATATATGTCTAATGCTTTCCTAACTCGTACTACGATTATTCGTGTGGTTACCTCAAGATGGAGTAGGGCTCCTGTGAGCGTGTGTATATGATACGTTTTACAGATGTAGTTGTTATTGGCAGGTTGTTAATACAATTACATACTCCATCACTTATACATACGCCCAACACCTAGGGCAATGTGCTGCTTGGAAGTCCTTCACTAGAGGTAATGGAATCAGATTGCATTGGAAGTGAGAAGAGTGGTTACATCTGAGGGACAGCAAACAGGCTAACCGGGCCCCCGTCCAGCCCAAGGCCATGGCCCTTTGGTCCACTCTGAGAGGCACCACTCAGCTTCTCTGCTCTGGGTGCTCAATGAGCGAGCCCAGCTCCTTTGGGCTGAAGTTCTTTCCTCTCTCCAATGATTACGTTTTCCTTCACTGTGGCTGTGCCTTCTGTTGGAGGGAAGCGAGGGGACCCAGAAGGCTTGACGCTTTAGTTGTTATTTATGATCACATAAGCAGTGTTCCCTCACAGGTGACCATTCTAGCACAGATTCCTCTGACATGATGCAGAAGTCCCGTAGTCAGTATGCTTTGTGGAACACTTGGAACCTCCCTCTGCGCAGAATTTAGGCTTGACCTGAGAACTTGTTTCCATTCTCTTCGCTGCTTCGGTTGCTAACCTTTTCATTCCATGACAGCATTGGTTTGTTTACTTACCTTCATATATGCATTTGGTAAACGAAGAGTAAAACTGGTCCTTCTACACTCAGGTGATTGCAATGTATAGACTTGCTTTGTTGCTAAGCAACCACCAACCCCTGCCCTTCCCAGCCCACCTCCAACACACACTTTCCCATTTGTCGTCCGTCTATTTCTGGGAAGCACTTCATAAATTGACTGCCACTTTTAGATTTAAACATACCGTGGAATTGATTTCTTTACTTTAGATAGAGCGGTATACGTTTGGAGAGAGTACAGAGAGTACAAATGACAGTAACAGGAAGGTCTTTTTCTTTTATATCTTGGTCTTTTCCACAGAAGGTCTCTTTCTAGTCCTCAGTTCTGTGTAATTATTTTAAATTGCTCCTTTTTAAATGGATGCCATAAACAAGGGTCATAAATAAGTTTTCTCATCTGGTGACACAAGCAAAAATAAGCAGCCAGTTTTTGATTAGCTATGCTAGCGGGGGTAAATGAGAACATAGAGATGTATATATTTAATTCAGAACTAATTCCCAAATACTGTTACATTAAAATGTTTTTTAGTAAATGAAATAGTTCGGTCCTCATTTTGTTTACTGAGTCTTTACCTGACAATATAAAATAAGCTGACTAATTTAACTCTATATTCTTTTCTCCCCTTTTCAACACTGGTAATGAAACTGATGATAAGTTAAATATAAAAAATGTATTGACAAGAAGAAGCAACAAAGAAACTAAATCATAAAATGGATAATAAGATTAAAAAGAAAGAGAATGGAGATGTTAGTTTATGCACACATCCTCAGAATTTCTGCTTCTATTAGTAAAAAACAAAAAGTGTGAAATTATATCTTTTCTTATTAACTTGCCTGTTAGAGGTTGATAACTTTGGGTCTATCTTAGATAAAGATCTGAGAGCCCTCCTCAGAGGTCAAATTCTCATGAGAATCGGTCTGAGTGCCCTCACCTCTGCCTTCTTTTAGTTTCCCATGAAAAGATTGCTGACCATTCCATGAACCCCAGATGATTCCTGGAACCATTATCTTACCCCAACCATTATCCTACCAGCTGCACTATCTACATTCTTGTTACACTTTGCCATGAACCTTTCTCACAGACAATTGTTTGTAACTCCTTTGGATTTTACCTTTAAAAGATCTACCAGTTTGTAATAAACTTGAACCCATTGCCATCAGCATGGCTCCCTTCTGACCCTACACTGTGACTGTGTCTTTGATTCTTATCTTTTCCCTCACCTTTATCTTCAGGTGAGACCCTTCTTATTTCTACCTTTGTAGTTCCTCTTATTATTTTCCCCATTCCTTACCTGCGGAATTCTGGTCCCAGTCCTGCCCCCCTGGGGCAAGGGGGACTTTAACATCTGACATAATTTTATTTTATTTAGGAAAACTCATCTCCTAGAGTTTGACATTCCTCATTCAGATACCAATTTTCTTTTGCAAGTTGCATAAAAAGCAACCATAGATAGAAATAAGCTTATTTTTTACTACCATACAACATAAAACATTTTCACTTTCCTTAAATTAGACCCAATATTTGATATTTGTTTGGTTTATATTATAATTGCATTTTCTTGTGTATGGCTTTTGTTTTTAGCAGTTGACATTGTTTTTCATAGTGAAATAAGATGCCTTCAATATTTATTTGCAGAACCTTCAGTATTCTAGAAATCCATGGAAATCTAATGGAAAGGTTTATTAATTTGACATTCTCAATTTCAACATATCTCCCTTTAAGGAGCTCAGACCTTTGTACATAAGTTGAACAAATTCTTGGAACATCCTTTCTGATACAAGTAGAAAATGGAAAAGGAAAAAAAGAAAGAAAAGAGAATTTACATTTGAATAGTTTAACTTATAATAAATAAATTACAGAAGTGCTTCAAGTTCAGTCTCCAAACTGGATTTCTTCTGTTTCTTTCCATACTGCATGCTGCTGATTCTTTTTTTTTGGGGGGGGCTATTTAAAGGGAAATTTATCATCGATTAAAGTGATCGCCATAGACAGTGCTTGAGGTCACCAATTTTCAATATCTAGTATACATTCCCATGAACAATCTAGATGTGTCCTTTGGATAAATATTTCCCACATAATGTGTATTTCACCAGTTTCCGCAAGTGCTGATTTCCTCCCCCCAAATATCTAGTTTGAAGGTTCAGGTTGTGACTTGGTTTTGATGTGAGATTTCTCTAGTGTAACTTTTCTGATGAACTTGGTCTACTGTCCAAGGTGAAGGCTTGACTAGAGTCTTGGTCTTCATGTGATTTCACCCTTATGTACTTTGGTTTGGTCCTGCCATATTCAACACACACACACACACACACACACACACGCATGCACACACACACACGCATGCACACACACGCACACACACACACGTGCGCGCGCACACACTTTTTTCAAAGATAAAAACAATTTTCACTTTATACCAAGAATGAAACAAAAAAGCTCAAGAGAAAACACAAAGCTATCCCATGAAATCTACAGATTTGGTTAGGCAGAACCTTATTCCAATCCTCTGTGAAAGTTCCAATTTTTCCTATATGCATTTATGAATCGTGTCTATGCCTGATCTGCATTGCTCTATGTTCACTGGGGTTAACTTCCTTGTTTATTGAAGAAAATTCATACTTTCGTGAAATCTGTGTGTGTGTTCAGCAGCAAGAATATATCATGATGAGAATAAACTCTTATGGAGTGTGCACATCTCAAAACACTTTCTTTGGTTTAAAAGGCAGAGAGCCTTAATAGAAAGAGGAGTGGGAAATGGTAGTCACATGTGGACATCTGGCCAATGTTACTGCAATGTTCAGAAAGGTCAAGACATCCTAAACTACTGCCTCTTTGCGGAGAGAAGTCAACAGCTACCTCTATGATGAACTCTTTTTGTAATGATACCAAGGATGCAGCACTCACAAGAGACAGCAGGGCAAATTCCCTTTGTCCTTTCTCTGAGCAAATGGAAATGTATTTCTACCACCAAGTTGACAAAAACGGTTTAATTAGAAGTTCACTAGACCTTGCTGGAGCCACGGATGCTAACCATTGGGAATGGATATTGAGAAAATGTAATACTAGATTGAATTTCTTATTACCTTGCCATTCTCTTTCAATTAAATGAGTCTAAATTAAATTCATGTTCAATTTGACTTGGATTTATATGAAGGAAAATACTGGTGGGAGCTTAGACCTTTGAATTTAGATGTTTGAATGACCCATGAATTTCATGAAATTGTATCAAGTTGAAAGGACCAAACTGAGCCTGGGTCACATATTTTTACCTCTTGTTTACTCTTACTAATTTTCCATTTCCATTCTAAAGATAATTTTATTTAGGACATTTTTTTCTTAGTTGATCATTTAAAAATATATATTAAGATATTATAAAATTACATCTTCTCTAATAAAAATATTTTACTTTTTTATTCTGAGATATCATATAATATATGAATTTTGATCCACATACAATTTTATTTTAATTAAAATTTTCTTATTTCTATTCACTCCTCAGGGATCATGAAATTTATGACTCAGAAGATGAATTTTCTAAAGTACCCATTCACCAAAGAAGGAACATTAATGCATTGCTGGTGGAGTTGTGCCATCTTGGAGTCGCCATCTTCAGGGAAAAACTGCTTTGACTTTTTGAAATCTATTTTTGTTTGTTTTGGTGTATGTACAAGTTCCATTGTAACAATAATATCACAACGCATGCTGGCATGTCTGTAGACACATTTACCAATGTACTGTTCATGTTCTTCCATTATTTACGGTATATTCCATACTTTATGTTTGTCGTATTCCTGAATTAGTGTCACTCTGTTTTTATGATGGATTGTTTGAAAGCAGTGACATTATGGCGTATGTACTGGCTGTAATCCGTGGCTGTGTTGTCTATATGTCTCGTGCCTCTGTGTGCCTCTTTGTTAAGCGTCTAAAAGATCTGCTGACCTGGTTCAGGAGGGATGGCATGAAGATGACGGTTATGCAAATGAAAACTCAGCTTGATGCCCTCGAGCACTGTAAACATGAATGCGACTCAAGACTTTGCACGAGACAACAACAGAGTAAACACTAATGGGAAGCACTTAAATAGGCTAGAAAAAGAGGAAGCCGCAGGAATGATTTCCTTGTGCCACTTAGAGATATGCCAGTGGCGAGACAAGATGAAGCACATGAAGTGAAAATGCGCAAGAGATTCTCCCCAGAAGACCTTGAGTCCATCAAGAAGAGAACCCCTATTCTTAATGACGAACCTAATAAGGTGATTAAAGAGGTGCGTAGGGCACTTGATTTGTACGATCCTGACTTTAATGATTTTGCCCTACTGATGAAGGAGGTCTTGACAAAGAGAGAAAGAACCAAAGTTACAGAGAAGACGAGCAGCTCCTTTATTGCATTTTGGCCAGAAGACTTAAAGTTAGACACATCTGATGAGGGGGTCTATGAAACACTGGTAGAGGCAAAAGATGCAATCCTGGAGGTCATGGGGAGGCATACCAAAAGGCCCAATTCATGGTCAGAATTTAAGGCTATCAAACAGAAGGTCTCTGAAGCTCCTGTGGTTTCCTGGAAAGGATAACTGAGGCAGCTGAAACTTTACTGGGGATGGATCCACTGGAAGAAAACTCAATGGCACATATTAGGAGGGTCTTTGTCAAAAACGTTGTCCCTAAGATCAGGCACTTTTTAAAAACCAATTACCCCGACTGGGAAGAGTTTGCTATCCAATTTATCCATCATCAATTTATCAGTCATTTATTAATTATCCAACACTTAGCACAGTCCCTGCCACATACTATGCACTTAAAAAATACTAGTTGATGACTTGATTTACTGATGTGCTTTTAAAAGTGTGGCTCTCAGAAAAGGACACAATTTTCCAGATACAACCTTGCTAGCATAGTGATTGGTGATACTATTTCTCCCTTAATCCAAGAACTAAATCTCAATTAATACATCTAGGATTAAATTAGCTTTTGAATTAAGTTAGCCTAATATTCTTGATTTTTATCTGATTAGGTACAGATCATTTAATCCTCACAAGGATTTTTTAAACCTGAAAATAACCTTTTTTGCTTAAGAATGACAGATTATTGTATAATACTCCTTTGATGAGAGGATGGGAGGGGCCAACAGTTCCTAGGGGCATAGCATGAAGCTTCTAGAAGTGAGGAGCAGCTAGTTTATAGTGAAGGCATTTCTATTCACAATGGTGCAAAAGAAGCAACTTGGTTGATTTTAAGATCCGGGGGTTGTCTTCGATAATTCTTGACAAAGGAGTATAGAGCAGATAGGCTGCAAGAATGAGTGTAGGCTCCAAGAAATTGCATGTTTATCAGGGTTTGAGACGATTTTGTTTTTGTCTTTGTATCTCTCGAGCTTAGCACAATGCCTGACTCATAGTATATTGCAACTTAATAAATGCTTGTCACTAGAGTAGTAGAGCACACAGATCAGGAGCAGCAGTTTGTGGAGCAGATAAAGAATTTTGGGGGCATCAGTAGAATCATAAAATTACATTAAATAAATTAAATGAATAATAATAATGTTATTATTAATAAAAATAAATTAATGTTTAAGTGATAGTCATGTTAAAGAATTCAAGAAAATTAGCTTCACCAAGCGTGCTGAATATTTGTTCGCCCAGGAAGGAGAGGCAGGCTCTAGCCTTTTATTTTTGCCTAAATTGTTGGTCTGTAATACACCATCAGTAGGATCTTCCTTAGGGGAAATAGCTATCTCTAAGTAGAAGCCAATGTGTTTGCTTAACATCAATACATTAAAAAAAATGATAAGAACATTGTGCTGCATTCCAAAACTATAAACTAGGAATGGGTTTGGATTTGCTTAGTAAATTCATTCAGAAGGAATGTTGAACAGAAGAACTATTTTGAGGTGTCTTACTGAGGAATTCCATGAATCTCTTTCATCTCCGAATCTCAGTATAACGTCCCCAAACTCGAGGCAAGAAAGCGTCACACTGACAGAAGGAGCACTTCATTGTCCACTTCCTTTTCACCCCATCTGGGCTGCCCCTCCGACTTGTACTTAGATGTGTAGTTGGGGCTCCCAGAGAATAACTGCTGCTCTCAGGTCCCCCCAGATCCCCCACCAGTCTGCCATCCTACAATGATGGCTTCTAACCTTTCACGGCCAGCCAGCAGACACGATTAGTTCCAAGAAATGGCACGTATCAAGATGGTGTGCTATGAACAATAGCTGTAAAAATAGTTCCTTCTAGACAGCCAGGGGTGTGAGTTTCCTTGGTTGCAGGCAGTCCTAACTTGTCTTATTAGCACGCTCATTGCTGTCCTCTCTCACATCTACTCTTCTATGGAGTTTTTGTGCATCATCATGGAAGGGAACAGTGGGGGCAAGACAAGCGGGGAATGCAGATGACCGAGGCAGTTCATGCTTCCAGAGTCCCTGAATGGTAACAACCTAAGAAAGGAGAACCGGCCACGTGTGCGGCCACATACCCAGAATCCTTACTGCCTCGGAGACTTCGATTTGTGGATCTTCTGAGTGCGAGTTCGAGGGTGCAATGAGTTAAGCTGATTGGTTGTCTGCACTAAGCTCTGCAATCACATAGTGAGCCCTGCGTGGGTCATTTGGTTGCCGAAGGAAGGGCAACTGATCCAGACTGGAAGGCCCATGCCTGTAAAAGAGAGATTTGACCTGTGAGTGTCTCTTGTACTTTTAGCCAGGGCAAGAGAGGGAGATTTAATTTTTAAAATTTAATTTGTAAAGTGCATCTATTTTAAAAGTGGGAAACAACTGAGGGAAAGCTCATGTGCTCCATGATAGCACTAATAGATAGCAGACTAATAGAAGATGTGAACAAAAGGATGGGCGATCATGAGTGGATTATAATGATTTTCTTTATTATTCTTTATTTTATTTTTATGTATTCATTTTATTATTCTTTATTATTATCTTTATTTTCTGGAAATAAAGATTACTTTTATTTTGAACTGGAGACATTCTCTCAGGATGTGGAAAATGTTTACTTTTCTTTTTAAGTGAGCAAATGTGATGAAACTGTTGATAGGATTTCTAAACCTATTATTTATAAAGAGCATTTATTATGGGGATCCCTTGAGAAAGAACTGAGGGAGACCTTTGAAACAGTTACTTATCTGCCAAAGTAAAATATAGGGTGGGGGCCAGAGAGACAGAGACAGAAGAGGAGGAGGAAGGAGAAGAGGTAAGCAGGAAAGAAAGGAAAGACGTGGATTCATATTTAAGTATTTATTATATTAAGTATTAAATATAATAGTAAATATTTACTTTTTACATCACCGTAGTTTCTCCAAGTATTCTTTCCTTTGCTCTCTGAGAGATATAAAAAAGCACAAATGAAGAGGAAAAAATGGCCAAATTGAAATAGTCACAAAAGATGCACACTGTGCAATAATTGTTCGCTGAGTGTCTTTTCATATTTCTTCTTTAAGGCCACATTTGTTTTCATTTTGGGGACTAATTTTGTAGCATCCACCGTTGGCTTTTATGTCCTTTACGATCCTTTGCCCTTATATTATTATAGTCGTTTTCTTGGCGCTGCTCACCTCTCTCTGGACCAATTCGCTCTCTCAGTTCCTTGGCATTTTCTATGCTCTCTGCATCTATCTTGGTCTTCCTGCCTTATAATGCAGTCATGCTATAAAGCATTTATCTATCACGGTCTATAACCGATGGTCATCGGCTGTTTTCAATGCTTTGCTGCTAAGAATGTCTTCGAATGTGCCGGCACTTCTTCCTTACGGCTGACCTCTCTGGACTCCACGCTGTGAGGATGGGGCAGGGAGGGCTGGAATCCTGAAGATGAGGACCAGAGGGCTTTGCGGGCGTTGGAGGGTCGCTGAAGCCCCGCCCAGAGGACCCGCTTCTGTCTCCAAGGCTGTTGTTCTCCCATCAAACAGACGACGGTTGCTTCCCTCAGTCTGAAGAGGTCCCCCGGGGGAGGGCAGTTTAGCCCTCAGAGGAGAGCCCCCCTCCCCTGACCCTCGCTGCCTCCTTGAACTGTTTTCTACTTAGTCCTCTTAGGACAAACTAGAGATGAAGCTGCAATTGATATGTCTAACTGGGAGGGCGTTTATTGGGCCCTGTTACAGGCCAGTCAGATGACCGCCCGTGCAGGGTTTTGCAGGGCCACCTAATCCGTCTCCCCTCATCCTGCTCACCCAAACCCCAATAATAAGCCCCGCTGTGGCAGCCAGATGTTCCGTGGGCCTTTTGGTAATATCAGGAGGAGAGGAGGCACCCCAAAACTGGGGGCTGGCCTCAGAGGGGGCCCCTGCCTCAACCACGGCCAGCCACTCAATCCTCCTTGAGGAAGAGGCACAGACACCACCCCAAAGGGGGGTTATGGGGGAGACATGAATCCGCTCAGCCCTTTCCTCAGGGGCCACCCAGCAGTGACTGGCAGCCTGTTGTCACTGGCGTGGGAGAGTCGGAGCTGCCGTTCCTTCCCCAGCCTGGGCTCCCCTCACACCCTGTTCCAGCTCCCACCAGCCATCCAATACCCCAGGGGCAAACCGCCGTACCCATGAATATTTATTGCAATCACAAGAAGGGCCCTTCTTACCCGCCTAGGAAGAAGAATCTCTTAGCCCGGCTGTGGGCATTTCCATCACTTTCTTTGCAAACATTCCAGTTGCTTTCGGAAATGATTCCTCCACCGACTATATAATTGTGCGTCTCTTTCCAGAACCCTCCCACACGTTCAGTTCATTTAACAGTTTCCCAGAGCAGCGGCAACAGTATTGCAAATATCGTGGGGGAACTTGAGGTGAACCCTGGGTGCGGGACGGGACCCTTCGCAAGTATGCAAGACCCCAAAAGAGCTTAAAAATAAGAAGAGAACTTTATTAATCTGGTATTCACGTGGAGTGGGTTGGGGGAACAGTGCAGTGTAATAGATAATACCGAGGGGGTATATTTGATGGGTGAAGGGTAACTAATAGAGCAGGAAGTTATCTTGTGCCCACCCTCCTCCCTCTATACCCCCCTCTTCTCCTCTCTTCTTCCCTTCAGCTTCCCCTTCCCCTGTTCTTCTTCTGGTTTCTAAATCAGTCAGGGTGAGTTAATGATGTTTCAAAAGAAAATACTCTCTATCTTCTTTTATCTCAAGTAAGGGTTTATTGGGGGAAGACAGGAAAGATGGAGGATGGAGGTTAGAGGGTTGGCGTTTCTGTAATTCTATAATTAAACTTAGGTTAGAGGATATTGAGAGAAAACGTTGATAGGGCTAGTACTTCAGTCACTATCACCAACAGAGCAAGTCAGAGAGATATATGGACTCTTGTCCTTCTTCTTCTGCCTTCAGTCACCAGGTCACCTCCAGCTGGATTATCCCAGAGAGAAGCGCAGCGTCTTCCTTCCCTGATTCAAAGGCAACCACCATCAGCCAAGCCCAGAATTCAGCCACCACTTGGTCTGGCTCCAAACTGCCTTTTCCCATAACATCCCAAATCAGTCTTCATTTGATTGACAGTCAGGTCACCCCTCAGCCACTGCTCCTGTCCTTCTGCATGCCTTATCATTTCTCTCTTACTGCCTCCCTGAGGAGATGGGGTAAGGGGACCTTATGCCCCTTTCACAGCACGGTTTACAGGGTTAAAAAAAGAGGGGATGGGATGAGTTAGGACTGAGGTAATTTCATTGAGGTTGGGGTGCTAGGGAATGGTCTATAGAATTCAAATGATGATTAGATTCCATACCATCCCCTGTTTTATCAGAGTAGAACTGGGAGGTGCATATCTATGTTAACTGGAGCTCTAGGGCAAAGTATGAAGGGGGCTGGATGCTGTTTGCTAGTCTTCTTTGACCTAGAATATTTCTGGAGTTGTACGGTGTCCAGAGGAAAATCTGTACCTCCATATCAGTAAGGAAAAAGGAGCATTGATCCTGGAGTTAGAGGGCCTGACTTTAAATCCAGCCTCTGAT
Source organism: Monodelphis domestica (assembly GCF_027887165.1). Taxonomy (NCBI): domain Eukaryota; kingdom Metazoa; phylum Chordata; class Mammalia; order Didelphimorphia; family Didelphidae; genus Monodelphis; species Monodelphis domestica. The sequence continues at coordinate 529,466,101 of NC_077229.1, read as the reverse complement.
ACTTAATACGCGGGTGACTGCCCAGATGTTCTGGTACCCCACGCTCCACCTCTGTGAAGTGAGGAGTTGGAAGA